>NW_017298418.1:5642-5843 GCF_001594075.2 Trachymyrmex cornetzi
GACGCGTGTGATTGTAAGCGTGTACAATGTCCTGCAGAACATCGATGTAGCGTCGCGTATTTTTATGCGTAAAATAACGCCACATTCGTTCCTTCAGTCTTCGGTTGAAGCGCTCGACGATGGCGGCTTTGACGTCTGGATTGCGCGTTACTCGAAAACGAATGTTGTTTTCTTTAAGAAATTTCTGCATTGATTGCGCGA
>NW_017298418.1:6890-8918 GCF_001594075.2 Trachymyrmex cornetzi
GGACGTCTTTCTGCCTTCGCGTTTCTTGGATAAATCGTAGGTATCGCCATAATGTCTCTCTGTACATTTTCCATCTCTCACTTTCGTCGCGTGGCCAGTCAGAATTAAGAATACGGCCCATCGAGTCGTGTTATAATAGATGAGTTCCGGCAGTTTGCGCTGTGCTATTAGTGCTCGCTGTGTTATCCGAATTTTGCGGTACTACGATTTCTTTTGACTCTCCGTCAGCGAATGATGTCGGATTCTGGCGTAGCTGATGTTGCATTCTCTCGAGATTTTCCGTCGAAATTAAAACCATTTTTTTGGCCCTCTCCATAACGTTTTATCCCACTATTTCGTTCCTTCGATAATTAGCGATAATAAGGTCGATAATATAGGACCAATAATATAAGGTAAAAATCCGCCTCGCTGCACCAACAGCTTTCTTTTATCCTTCCAATTACCACGTTTTGCAACGATACGACGTATAGGCGTTTTGAATTTGGTTAGCCGATTTTTTTCACAACGTTCGAGAGAGACGTTACCTTTGAGTGTATTAAAAACACATTCTCAGATACAACGAATAAGTTTTTCGTCCGCGGCGCGTAGGAAGATCGTGCGTTGATTTTTGTTCAAATGATAGAGGGCCGCGAGAAGACAAGCGTTTCTTTTACCGATCGAATGTGTGGCGATTTTCGTCGCACTGTGCGATTTCTCGTCACTCGTCTTCATCGCGAGAAAAAACGTACGACTGACTGGTACTATCACACGTGCTCGTCTTTTATACGAATCCGTTCGAAAATGATCTACGTGACACGTAGACGTAATGAGTCGTATCTTCGGGAAAAATACACGCCCGAAATCGATACTCGTCCGGAGTTGATTGTTTCAGATCGAGCAGCAAATAGTCGTGAGGCCTCGACGTAGCGTCGTAGTATGCCTCTTCTAGAAATTTCGGATCGTCGGGATATACTTGGCGCGCTAAATGACGAATTTGAGCATGATCACGTGGATTTTTGAAAATTACGATGTAATTCGCATTGAGAGATATATCACGCTGTCCACGGCCCTGATGGAAGAGTTTCTGTGAGATAAGAATAACGCTGAGATTCTTGTGATGACTGCCTTTAGTAAAAAGATCAACGATTACGTCGCTCGACGACGATTCTCTCATAACATCATCGATTATCACCAATTTTGGAGAAAACGGATAGTTCGAGTAATCTTCCGAACGAGGTAAACCCTCGCGAAATTCAATTATATTCTTTATCGCCGCTTTACCGCTGTCGTTTCCCCTGTTCTGTTCTTCGTACACTTTTACACGAGAGTCGAATTGTAACTGACGATAGGCTTCTTGCCATTCCGCGTAATAAAATAAAACTCTCTTAAAATTCACGTCGAACATGAGTGGCAAATGTTGAAGAAAACTCTTTACGAAAATCGTTTTCCCGCAACCGGTCGGCCCGCACACGATCGAAGTCCAGGCATGTTTCCAGCGTACGTCCATTTTGCGAAATGATCAATTCGATTTCCCGTGCGTGACTTCAAAAGTAAAAAGAAAAACGACGCTTAATAATCACGAGAATACGCGAAAAGTAACAAAATTTAAGGAGTGGGGGGAGGGGAAATAAGTTGACCCTCGCGGCGGTGGGGCCCCCTCGCGGCGGGGGTGAGCTTACATCCGCGCGGTCCCGTTAGCGAAGAGCACCGCGACGAACAAAGAGCTGACCTCGTCGCGGTGCGACGCATACAAGCTTAACTTCCGCGTCAATACTCACAATTATGAATAGCGTATAATTTCGTCGCCAAGCGCGAATATCACCCCGGAATTGCATCATAGAGGAGAAGCTTATACGCGATGTCATTCAGGGAAAACTTACGTCGAAAAAAGAAAAGCGTTAGTAGGGAGGGGATTAGGAGACAAAAGAACCTTTTTCCGTTTTCAGGTATTAGGTCATTTTTATTTATTATTCGTTACTTGATTTAAAAAAGGAAAAGGAAAATAGAGAATATTAGGTTTTAAATTTTATTTAATATTTAAATATATAT
>NW_017298418.1:9926-11061 GCF_001594075.2 Trachymyrmex cornetzi
CCAATCGCTGGTAATTTTTCACGATCTCGGTGTTAGGCAAATTGGATCGTTGACCGAATTTTCCCCAAAAGGAATTTAAACAGAGCTTTGCAACCGAACGTAGATCTGAATTTCGGGCGATGTTATTTTTATCGAGAACGATACCCTCGGTTTCCTCGTATTCCCGAAGATATCGCTCCTTAGCTTCGTCATCCACGCATTCGTTCGGCCATCCGCTAGCTTCCTGCTTCAATTGCAAAAAGCTATTGATATATCCGGTAAACAATCCACCCTGCCGCGTATCGCGATCATATCGCGTGACCTTGTATTGCCAAATTTCGCTCACTTCCGACACGCGATAACCTTTCTCGGCGGCTTTGCGTAATTCACAGGATACCCTCGAATTCACGCTCGGCGAGACTGTGAGTACACTCAGCTTGCAAGAACGTTTCGCAGCAACTCCGACACAATGCGAACAACAATTTGCCGCGTACGCGATATGGGAGTACCGGATGAAAGAGATCGCGCGAAGTTAGTACTTTACTACGAATGAGTCCTTCGAGCGAGTTGAAATCGAAATCCGGAGCTACGCTGATTAACTCGGAGCATTCCTCTCCGATGTAGATCTTTGGGTGACCGATCGGAAAAGCACCCGTTTTCAGTACATAGGGATACAGAGAGCATACATCTATGTAACGTATTTTCTCCGTTCCCGCAACATCGCATCGGGTTGCTATATTCCCCGTTCGGCCACCGAAAAATGCATCGCTCGGATCGAGAGGTAAATTCTTTATTGTCTGAGCATTTTTAAGAAAATCGCGCATCTCATTATTCTCACGTATTTCCCGGTCGAAAACACACTCCCATTTCTCATCATCAGGTGTCCCCGTCGTCGAAGACGCCATGTCGCTGCGAGAGTTCGTTCGTAGCGCGCATCGATCGTATCGCCATGATCGGTAGAAGAATTGAGTTTTCTTTCGCGATTTATTCGGAAGCATGACGGACACCCATGCCAAAAGCATCCGTGAAATTGTAACACATAACGTCGCGTCTCGTTCTCCAAATCAGTTTCGTAATATCTATCGACGGGCGTACCGGCAATTCGAAATTCGCGCCCTCGCCCCGCGTGGCTTATCCGTTGATTGAGCTCACGCTC
>NW_017298419.1:0-355 GCF_001594075.2 Trachymyrmex cornetzi
CAGATGCCGAAGAAAAAGCGTACGCGCGGCAAGCGAGGAGGGTGGCGGACCCACCTAAAGCAGTTACAGCGAGAGCTGCTCAAGGAGGGAACGTTCGACCCTGCCCGGTACTGGGAAACAGAGACCGAAAAGGGGACGGAAGCGAAAACCGACGCACCAGGTCACACGCGCGAAATCGCGAAGAGATCGGACGGTTCCCTCGCTCCGGAGGCTCTGAAGACCGCAAAGCCTACGCCAAGGCCACAACCAAGGCCTCCGAGTTCGCCATCACACGTCGCGCCCGTGCGCAAGCCTACGAGGCCCGTGATAATAACGAACAAGCCTCGGGTGGTAGCTATCACGCCTTGTACATTGA
>NW_017298419.1:1284-3105 GCF_001594075.2 Trachymyrmex cornetzi
TAAATCTGTAAATCAATGATGAAACGAAAGTGTGTACAACATTTTTATTACAATGATATATTTTCAATTATTGAAACATTTAGGTTTCGAAGGTTTCGAATTAAATATACAAAATTATATTTAATGTTTCTTTTAATTTGTTATTGAAATTCAATTTCGAAATTGTATTTATGCATTCTGTGTAGGTATACTACACAGAATGCATAAATATTATTTTTTGGTACGTTACAATTTCGAAATTGAATTTCAATAACAAATTAAAAGAAACATTAAATATAATTTTGTATATTTAATGCGAAACCTTCGAAACCTAAATGTTTCAATAATTGAAAATATATCATTGTAATAAAAATGTTGTACACACTTTCGTTTCATCATTGATTTACAGATTTACATACATTTTCTTGTACCATATCAAATATGGATGTTTCATTACACTAAATGTAGATATAATTGTTCTTTTAAACTGAAAAGTTGAAAATATCGTACGAGACATGCAGATATCGCAAGCGCCGCTCGGAACGAGAAAGTTAGCGCCCGCTCGCCGCGCGCGCGTCCTCGAGTTGCCGGACTATTTAATTAATTCCCAGGCGAGTTTTAAAAAGGCCATTTTGAAATTTTCACATTTTTTAGTAAATTTTCCGAGGATCCGATAGTATTTGTAAAAAATAAATTAACTCCGGGCGTCATGGTCAAAATTAACTTTTAAGATTTAATTTGCAGAAAAAAGTATTTTTTTTTTAAGTTGAGGTTAGGAACATAATTTCATCAAAAAGCTGATGTAATAACGTTTGAAATGAAAAAAAAAAATTGTTCTACTATAAAAAACGACGTAGATACGACGACTTGAAAATTACCATAAAAGGCAAAATTACCATAAAACTCAAAATTTAAAATCGCTATTTCTTCGAAAATAAATTAAAAAAAAAAAATCCCGTTACACGTGTTCGCTTATTTTATACCTACAATTGGTAAAAAAAGTTTGAAGCGATTTAAAAATGTCGAAAAAAAAAAGTGTTCGGTTTGTAAAAGAATGCCCCATATGCGGAATTATGTAAACAGAAATTAAGAGTAACGCGAGCGAGCTAAGCGAACGCGGAGCCACAGCATGCGAGCACGGCGCTAGGATCGAGGATCATAGAGGGGATAACATGGGTTATTTAAGTGCGTGTGCAGAGAGTTTAGGAGAGTTCAGTTAGTGGCTTAGTCTCATTCTCTGCTCTCGACAAGAGACTAATCTTAACCACCCACTCGCGTGGAGTAATGTAATAGATGCTCACGCGGAGTACACAGTGTAATACTCAGCGGCTTAACAAAGTGGGAGACTGACTCCAATGTGTTCACATCTTGTCACGTATGCAAAGAATTAAATATACGTTTATATCGTGTCATTTGTAAATTGAATGTTATTAATGCAAATCACCCATCACTGTACGATACGCTCTACATGCGAGGTGGCGGAATAACCTTCTCCTTTGGAGGTGAAAAGGAGTGGCGACCGAACAGAAGACGGTAAACTGGACCGAATTACGTTCAGAAGATTGTAATTCGGCTACAACACAACATGGTATCGTGGATTTGATTTTGGGTGACGTTGCCAAGGTGAGAGCAAGGTCCCTTCGAAATTTTAAATGAAACCCCTCAATTTTCATTGCATATTTTTATAGCTTACCTTGAGAGCTTTTCGAAATATTATGATAAAATATTTTTTTATTAAGTCTTCAAGTTATAAGGCTTGAAAGTTACAGTACCCCTGGTATTAGCATTATCCCAGTTGTCCGACCGACGACTATATATAAAAATTGAATGTTGTTTAGGGTC
>NW_017298420.1:0-332 GCF_001594075.2 Trachymyrmex cornetzi
GCGTGGACGATTACGATTACTACAAATGTAATCGTAATTTGTCAATACTACGATTACATTACTCGTAATCGTGTAATCAGTAATCGATTTGAAATCTTTCTGATTGCAGAACTTGTTACAATACGCGTTGCGTATAATGCAAAATTGTCATAACTTGGTACGTGTCTGTACATGAATCCGTCAACTGTGTCTTTTATGTCCGAACTAAAATATTGCGTGGAGCACGTATATAGTACTTTGAATTGTACCAATATGTAAACAGTATGAGTGAAGAAATTAAATAATTTTTTTACGCCGAAAGTTGTATTATCAGGAAATTCAGTATTGTAAGT
>NW_017298420.1:633-980 GCF_001594075.2 Trachymyrmex cornetzi
TGTAGCAGTGAACATAGACCGTGCAAACGTTCAAAGAAATAAAGTATTTATTTTTATTTAAGAGATCAGTTGACCAACAATGTTGGTCCTTTATACCTTTAAAAAGATATATAACATAACGGTTTTTCTTAACATTGAAGATATGCGAATAATAAATTTTTTGTAATTAGGATAACTTAGATACCGGTTGTGTACGTTTGTATGGAATCATATTATACGTTATAACATTACTCCAAAAAACTAACACTATGTTTGTAAAGATACGTAAAATTCGACATTGAATGCACTGCCTAAATTCATTTTTGAAAAGAGAATGGGAAAAGACAGACAGACTTTATTGTGGCTGA
>NW_017298421.1:0-1564 GCF_001594075.2 Trachymyrmex cornetzi
ATTCATATAAATATAAAAATATAAACATAATACGTAATATATAAAAAAAATGTATACATATACTTGATATATGTACATATATGCAATACATTTATACGCGTACACGTGTACATGCACAATTGATCAAGACATGAAAACATATTCAGAAATGTCAGATTAGGATGCCGAGAGTCGGGCGGAAGATATTTACTTAGATTGAAAAAAACAAGGATGAAAGGCGCCGCGTGTCGCTTACGTGTGTTAAGGGGAACGCATCTGTAGATATAGTTTGATTTTCATTTGTTCTTTGAATAGCTGTGCAATCTGTAATCAACGTTCAGTTGCGGTCGCGCATGCATCTATTTCTGTATGAAGAGTAAATTTGCGAAATCCGTAATATTGTTCGTTACATTTCTAATAATTATTATAAACGATTCTTTTGCACATTTCATGCGTGTGTAGTGTATTTATTTTGTATTTGCGAAAAGTAATTTTATGAGAAAGTTATGTAGTTATAATAGAAAGAAAAATTAAAGATAATAAATAATGTCAAATCAATTGGACATAAATAAGTTCTTTAATAAGTGCGTGTATAAAGATTGCGAAAATGGACGATTATCTCATAGAAAACGTTTATATATCTTTCCATCAAAAACAGATGCCAGGCTTGATTTATGGATACGCAATAGTGGTAAGTTTATGTACATTGTATAGATATATAGGGTGTCCAGGAAGTTTTCGAGCATACAAAGCGCTTGTGTACAGTTAGAGTGGACTAAACTGTGTCCGAAAGTCTACTATTTTGCAATATTCGCAGTAGTTTACTATTAATTATTAGTATAATTACAAATTGCCGAATGAGCGCGCAACCTCCCGGCATACCGCCAAATTATACAAGCCCAACGATTGTGATCATTAAATGCACGAGAAATTGTGACTACAAGCGGCAACAATTATATGATACGAACAACAAAAGGAAACAACTCTCCGCGTAGCTAACATGGCCTAACAAGTATTACCACTAACGGCTAAATGAACGTATACGTATTTCACCGCGCACTTGCATTTAGTAGTAGGCGTTAGGCAATTTATTTAACGCTCGTTTAAAAAAAGCTGTAGAAAATGATTAATTTCTGATATTCTAGTATTCGAAAAAAATCATTTTTATTTTTTTTTCGAAGTGTAATGAATAGGCGCCGGACGTTCGAGTTCGATCATGAACCGCACGTGGAAAATCACACGAGAGTGAGTCGAGTGCTTGTCAAAGTGAGATAGTAACATTTCGGCTGGCGCGCGGCCTACTAGATGTAAACAAAACCGGACTTTGCATTGCAATATCTCCCCTCGTAGGGCACGTAGAAAAAAAAATAAATGCACTTTTATTTTATAATCCGAGTAGTAGCTATTGATTGAGCGTATGAACAAAATTCATATCTCCAGATTGAGCTAAAAAGGGCAGATCTCTTATTTCCGTGATTTATAATAATCACGATTTTACTCATCTAAATATATTAAAAAATGGGAATAAAAAAATTAATTAAATATTATAATTTCCTTTATTGGAAGAAAACACAAAATATATTGT
>NW_017298421.1:1784-6843 GCF_001594075.2 Trachymyrmex cornetzi
CAATTGCACTGTTAACCGCGTCGATTCCTACAGTCTTTTTACATATTTTTAATTTTTAATATTGTGTCCTTACTTATTGTCTGTAGCATATTGTAATGTAATTTTTTACTCTAATCGCAGAGCTGGGATTTAGTTGCACATTTCGGTTCGATTTCGTTGGCGACGCCTACTGTTCCCTCTTGCCCGTTGTTTACAAGCATCCGACGATTCGTTGCTAGGCAGTGCGCGACAAGAGGGGAACAGTAGGCGTCGCCAACGAAATCGAGCCGAAATGTGCAACTAAATCCCAGCTCTGCTCTTAATGTATTAAATGTGCATTAAGGAGGTTCTCGCGCTGCTTCCTAGTCAATAGACAGTTTATTCATAATAATATGTAGACCAATTAAAATAATGGAATAAAAAGATTACTAACAATATCTTATGCCATTATACATAATTATCGTTAATTTTATGTTACTAAATATTTCCAAAATGACAAAATAAAAGTTGTAAGTAAGATGCTCATTTGATGCATTTGACATATATTCTAGCTTTTTTCATGTAAGAATATAAATTTCTTGTAAACTGTACGGTCAGTTTAAATGAAACTTTACGAGAACAAACTTAAGTGTTTCCTTTATAATTATAACAATTTTTTAATTGCTATCTTATACGCAAGTGTCTCAATTTAAAAGAGAATAACTACGGAATAAGATTATACCTGCAATTTGTAATGTAAAATTCTATAAATTTAGAATTAATATCATCAAAATGGTACGTAAAAGTCAATGAAATTTTTTCTAGATATTATTGATATTATTAACTTTTGTATTACATGTATATTATAAACTTGTCTTACGTTTCATCAAACGTGAGAACCTCCTTAATTATCGCGCTGTATCATTGCTTTGATTGTCTTATTTATTGTTTAATTTTTAACTGAATCTCAAATTTAAAAAATTTTTTATAGATTGTAATGTTTTTATTTTATTGTATTGGTATGATAGGAAATACTAATCTACAAAAATGGTCCTCTTCTACCCTTCGACGTGTCGGATTGTGCGAAGACCATTTTACTCCAGACTCATTTAATCCTAAAAGTGTCAATAAAGGATTAAAACGGAATGCAGTACCAATTCCATACGATTTTAGTCTGCTAAAAAAATTCCCAAAGATATGGATAGAAAAAGAAAAAATTCTAATGAAGAAGCGCTTCGTAAACAGGGGAATATTATGGGACAATCCTGATCTATTGAGAAGAAAGCTATGACATTTACGTCTGTTTCCGACAATGTGATAATAGATGAGCAGCTATTATACAAGAGCCTGCACTGAAAATATATAAACCAGCACATTCTGTTGAGAAGAATGCTGAAGAATTTATACCTATTTGCGAAAATACAATAATACATAAACGATCATTTCAAGAACTTACACTAAAAACATATAAACCACCACATTTAGATTTTGACATCCCGGAGGAAGATGATAATATGAATTGGATAAATATTGAGCCACGGGAACCTGAAGTCTCGATGACTGATCTGCACAATGATGATACAAATGAAAAAAATAGACAAAGTGAAGAAAATTATCTGATAAACAAATTAAATGATGCAGAAAAAGAAATTAATTATTTAAAATCAAAATATAATCGATTGCGAAATAATGCAGAAGAGAAAATTAATTCTTTAAATTCGGAAAATATTCGATTGCGAAATTATGCAGAAAAGGAAATTAATTGTTTAAAATCACGAAATTTTCGATTGCGGCATATAATAAGTAGTTTAAAATATCGCTCAGCTCGAAAAAAAGAATTCTCAAAAAGACGAAAACTAAGGAAACATATTTTTAAAAAATTAGTAAATGAGCAAGATATATCTCCTGTTGCAAAAACTATGATTAATTTGCAACTGCATACATCACATGCACCATACACAAAAGAGGAAAAAAATTTGTCGAAACAATTATATTTTTATTCACCTAATGCATTCTGTCGCTTAAGAAAAGCGGGTTGTAATTTTCCTGGACCACGAACTATGAAGAGATGGATAGAAGAATGTGATATAAAAGTTGGATTTAATGATTTTATATTTAAGAAATTAAAAGAAAAAATGTCTCATTTACCAATGAATGAAAGAGTATGTGCTTTAAAATGGGACGAAATGTCCATAAAATGTTATGAGGAATATTCGATAAAATTAGATGAAATAGAAGGTCTTGTTGATCTTGGACCTTTAGGAAGAAAATTAGAAAGAGCTAAATGTGTATTTGTATTTTGTTTAGACAGTTTAAATGCGCATCGTCCATGGCGTCAACCCTTAGCTTTTTTCCTACCGGGAAAGTGTATGAAAGCAGATGTCATAGTAACATTATTAAAAGAATGTCTAGATAGATTGAGTGAAACAGGGGCTGATGTGCAACTTGTAACATGTGATCAAGGCACAAGTAACCAAAGTGCTTACAATCAACTTGATGTCGATTCCGAAAATCCATTTTTCATACATAACGGAAAAAAATATAATGCTTCATTTGATTTTCCACATTTAATAAAAAGATTGGCAAGTTTCTTCAGGACGCATAAAAACCTTTATTGTGATGGACAAATAATTGCATCATATTCAGATTTCGTAAAAACATGGTCTATCGACAATGCCACAAAAGGAGGCTCAAATTTATTATCTCACATAAAAAAATCGCACTTGTATCCGAATAACTTCGAAGCGATGAACGTTAAAAGAGCTTTCCAGTTATTTAGTCATACTTTTGCAGCAGCGATAAAAACAGCTGGCCATGGAAAAGAATTACATACTGATACATGGGAAAAAACTGCCAATTTTGCAGAACTTATGAATAATGTTATTGACGCTTGCAATAGTTACAGTTTCAAAGTTACATTTGGCGGAAAACGACCATTATCTCTTGAAAATTCTGACTTAACTGTTTTATTAACATACTTTATTGAATTGTGCACAAGGTGGTCAAAATCAGCAGAAAAGATAACGCAAGTTCCTTGTTTCAAAGGCTTCGTTATAACTTTACGAGCTATTCTTAATACTTACAAAACTCTTGCACATCAATATGAAGAATTCGAACTTGCAACAGGTTTGTGTAATCAAGATTCGGTGGAGCATTTATTTTCTAAACTTAGACAACGCGGAGGATTTAATCGTAATCCAAGTGCAAGAATGATCCGATTATCTCTTAGACACATACTTTCTACTGGATATATCCAAACAAGCGATAAAGGTAATGTTTAATGTCCAGAAAGTGAGACTCTTATAAATGAACCGAGTCAGCTCATTAAAAGAATAGAAACAAGTATGAACAATTTTCCTGCAGATTATGATGATGATTATGAAACTTCATGGAAAATGCACAGCTTCTTGACGACTATGTGGAAAAAAATGTTGAAGAAAATATACAGTCACTTGGATTTTATGATGAAAATGCTATCACATATTTCGCTGGATTTGTGGCACGTCGAAATATTACAAAAACTAATTGTGAGAATTGTCGCAACGATATGCTGAAAACACCTATGGAAGATGCTACAGCAAATGAAAAATATATTGAACATCGTGAATACCAAAATGAAGACGAAGATGCTCCAACAATGACAAAATTGGTGAGACCAACTACTGTCTTTGTAAATATCATGAAAACACAGTTAATGACATTTAATCATACGTGGGAACGTCATTGGGCATCTACCCATATTTTGAAAGATATTGTAACTGAATGTGTACGTGCCACGAATATATATAAAACCCATGCTGATTGGTTGGATATTAATCATAAATGTTACAATCATCGGATGGAAACATTAAAATATATGATTACTGTAAAATTATACGCTTGCACGAGATACAGAAATCAAGCAGAAAAAAAAGCTGCAATACTTCAAACAGAAAAATGAAAAACATTTTAAATATATAGAAAATCAATAAAATTTAAAACACGGAATGTACTTGATTACAATTTACTGCGCACGACACAGAATGCTTTTTTATTGTATTTTTCACTGCGCACAGCGCAGACAGCCTTTTTACATATTTCACTGCGCACAGCGCAGAATGCTTTTTTATTGTATATTTCACTGCGCACAGCGCAGACAGCCTTTTTACATATTTCACTGCGCACAGCGCAGAATACTTTTTTATTGTATATTTCACTGCGCATAACGCAGACAGCTTTTTTACATATTTCACTGCGCACAGCGCAGAATGCCTTTTTATTATATTTCACTGAATATATGGCAGAATGCCTTTTTATTATATTATACACAGAGAGAAAAAATTTGCTTCGGACGCTAATTACTACCTATGCTATCACAGCAAATTTATTTGCACATATAGAGATCGTAAATTATTTGCAAGTGTGACAAATATTCATTCTTTTTTGTACTTGCTATAAAAATTATTTGCAACAAATGCAAAATATTTATCAATATGCAATCTGTTTGTTATAAACAGCTAAGAAATTTGATAAACCTTTTGCGTTCATAGCAAATCTTTTGTCTGTGTATATTTCACTGCATACAGCGAAGATTGTCTTTCATATATTTTAGTGCAGAATGCCTTTTCATACATTTCATTGCACAAAATATAAAATGCACTTTATTATAATTAAGGATACATTGAATATTCGATTATTTGACTATCCGGCTTCCAATATAAAATTTTATATTAAAAGTTTGCGTCACTGACGCAGAATTCTGTTCTTTTCAGCTGAATTTTCTTGCATATTTCATCTTTCCTCTTTTTCTTGTCACATTGGGAAGATAAAAAAGAAAAACAAACTATGCAAGAAGTTCGAAGACTAAGGCTGTATTCAGCACAGGAAAATTGATTTATACCGAAAAATTGATTTAGGAACGCAAAGTAAGTTTGGTTTTTTGTGCTTAGAATCTTGATTACGCTTTAAACGTTACACCGTATCAGAAGATTTCATGTTTTATTTGATTTAGACAACGGAGAGGAGGTAAGTATCATACGCGAAGCGGATATTATAGATACCGCGGTGGAAACCACGGATGCAGGAATTGCGAATGTTCCGGAAGCCACGAATGGCGCGAGAG
>NW_017298422.1:0-472 GCF_001594075.2 Trachymyrmex cornetzi
GCCAGTAATACTCGCGCTGCATCCGCTTAAGAGTCTGGTCCCGACCGGCGCGGTTTCCCTTCGGCATCTACAATATACCCGCGTAGGAACCAATGACGATCCGGGGAGGTGCGGAACAGAATCGTATGCACTTTACGACAGGACTTGCACTATTGCTAGCGACAGGCGGCTAGAGATAGGGTGAGCGGCAGGGGGCCCTGAAGGGGGCTCTTGCTCTCCGCTCGGAAGGGCGGCCAGGGCTCTGTTTTGAGCGACTGGAGGCCTGGGTTAGGACGCTCTGGAGGCCCTGAGAGGGGCTTCCTAGGCCCGATTGGAAGGTGACTGTCGTCCCGGAGGATAGGAAGCCTGGCGGGGTTCTCATGCGCCATGACGCGCGAGGCTTCCTGCTCCAGATTCACAAAATTATAATGACGATCAGACGACACAGACGTTACAGGCGCTCCGAATCGGTTTAATTATGCCCGAGAGGAAG
>NW_017298423.1:0-728 GCF_001594075.2 Trachymyrmex cornetzi
TTAATATTTCATTCCGTTTACAAATATTAAAGTAACCATTGGTTTAATAAAATTTGTGTTATCGTACATCTTCAACGATTCCGTATACTTAATTCCATATTATTAATTTTTTAATTATGCTACTACGTAATAATATCATTTTTGTTGTATTTTAAACTGCATTGATAATTGTACATTGTTAAATATACCAAAAAAAAAAAAAAATTACTCGTTAATTGGATAAATTTTTCGATAACTATATCCGCAGAATATTTCGTTGATCAAATATGTCTCTCTGTTAATTATTGGAGCATTTCATTTTATGCATAATGTTCCTTGTTTCGTCGAATATAAACAAAAATAAATGATGCATCATGTGCATTATGTACTCATAATCTATGAGGTACTTACAAAGCAGTATGTAACATTGAAAAATTCAAATTAATCCTATATCAATAACTTTCAAAATTTCATTACGTTTTTCTCAAAATTATATTGACGACGGAAAGAGAAGACATTTTTTCATCAACCATGATACATACCATTTTGTTCCAATTCAAGAGAAAACAACACGAGGACAAAAAACAATACAGCATATTCGCCCGATTTGTGTCGACTGACACAATAATTGGACTGCTACAGTGCGCCGAGATTAAAATTAATTATGATTCTGCAGTTGCAAATTCAAAAGAAGTAAAACTCCAACCAAACTGAAAAATATTAAATAAATTTTAATAATGTAATACTTA
>NW_017298424.1:0-208 GCF_001594075.2 Trachymyrmex cornetzi
TTTTTTTACCTTTTTTTAAAAAGGTAATTTTGTTAAGATATCACACATTTTGTAATGTTAAACCTTATATTAAATCTTATATTCTTGTATGATTAATAATATATCTCTTCACACGTGTGTATTACTAGAACATATTATTTATTATCAACATTTTCTAAAAATAATGTAGAAATGTTTTTAGCAGCTCTAGGCCATTGTTTTTTTGTAA
>NW_017298424.1:623-845 GCF_001594075.2 Trachymyrmex cornetzi
ACATGTTATGCATCGACAAGTAGAAATAATTTGATGCTCAACCAAATTTTCCATAAAATCATATTTAGTACAAAGAACTACAACAAAATCAAATGCATCGCGGTTAATACCAGTCGAAAAATACTCCCCTAGATATTTTCGTATTGTGTAGGTACTCAAATTAAGTACATTTTCCGTTTTCATATCGATACGCTAATATATTTGAAACATTTAGTTTATCAG
>NW_017298425.1:0-1660 GCF_001594075.2 Trachymyrmex cornetzi
CAGAGTTCTTCAGGATGTAATGGTTGACAATATAATAATATACGTACAAATAATCTACGAATTCGTCTTGGCATCATCCATCCAACCGCTTCATTCATAGCTCGTTTCCATTCATCATCGTCTTCAATCAAACCTAGAGCTAAACATGCCGCAAAACGATTGACATACTTCTCCATTTATAGTTCTTAAATCTTCGAAACTTGTAGCTCCTTTTACAGTGAGTAATAATAATCGTAAATGAAATAGTTCTATTTGTGTTGGACTAACGGAATACATTCGTCCTATACAATTATAATGACTTTTGCGTTTTACCCAACGCGAAATATTTCTTCCATTAATTTTCTCTTTCTTAAATAAATAATAACGCGGAATTTCTACATATAAATACTGTCTTGCTTCTTCATCGTGAGAATTTAAATTAAAATAATCAATTAACATACTAACTTGATTCATAGCAGTCGTCATTGCTTCTTCAACGGTTTCATTTTCAATTATAACATTTTGTTCATTAGGAAAATGAACTGGCAAACGTACTATAGTATGACTTTTATCTTGTAATTTTTTTTTCAAGAATTCGCCAACTGGCTTCTACAGGTCCAACATAACGAGTTTCTATATGATTATGTATTTCATCATGATCAATAATTATATTTTCTGTAATTGGTTCAATTCTAATAGCGGCAACATCGTGACCTTTGTAAATATATTTATACAGATATTTAACAGATTTGATACTTGAAACTATCTCAACATTTATGTGACAATTAAAA
The DNA here is from genome assembly GCF_001594075.2 of Trachymyrmex cornetzi. Classification (NCBI taxonomy): domain Eukaryota; kingdom Metazoa; phylum Arthropoda; class Insecta; order Hymenoptera; family Formicidae; genus Trachymyrmex; species Trachymyrmex cornetzi. The sequence continues at coordinate 771 of NW_017298425.1, forward strand.
ATAATTGATAAAATAGGACAATATGGTACTACATAACGATTATCAACTATATATCCACCAGGACGTTCAAAACTTCTACCATTCCCAGGTAGCAAGCTACGTCATTTTGACGTCATTTTGACGTCAAATGGCGTCATTTTGACGTCAGCTTGCTACCAGGGTTATCTCTTCGACGATAATAAGGATAAGCATCTTCATTCATTCTAGTTTCTTCAAGATATGATTTTGGATAATGTTTTGAACATTTTCCATTTACTAAACACCAATCACCACAAGGTCCATGAATCATATGTTTCATAACTATGTTATGTAAAGTATGATTTTCACATGGATTAGGAATTTCAGCAGAGATGTATTTGTCAACTATTTGTGGAGTTGTTATTTTAAAATTGTATTTTAAAGTAATTAACATGTGAACATGAGGCAAACCACGTTTTTGAAATTCAATAACATATACAAAGGCTGCTACTTCTCCAAAAAATTTTTGCTTTACAATCAAATCAATCAAATAATCTTTTTTAATATTAAAAACACGTGCACAAATGTCAGGTCTATCAGAAGCTTGTTGACCATCTAAAAGATTTTCTTCAATTTCGCGCCATTTAGGATTACAAGTCATCGTAATAAAAAGATCTGGTTTACCAAATTTAGCAACAATTGCCATCGCATCTTGATAATTTTGTAACATATTACGCGGAGATCCAGTAAATGTCGATGGAAGTATAACCATCTTTCCAATACGTCCATTTAAATTACTCGCCATAGTTTGTATATAATCTTTTAAACCTTGATATGTTTCAGTTCGTAATTCTTTTTGATAATTTTTCCAATAATTTATTCTATCCTTTTCAATTTTTACATAACTATCTACAAGCCATTGTTGAAACAGG
>NW_017298426.1:0-818 GCF_001594075.2 Trachymyrmex cornetzi
TCCATGATGGAAATTTAAAAGTGGATCACTGGCAATAATCAAGGCATTTCTAAACTATCAAGTTATCATTTATTTGTCATTTATTCGTATGATATGATCGTAAATATCGAAATAATATTATAAAAAGAAGAAATACAAATATTATTAGGTATCGTGTAACAACACGAGACTTTCACGGATCGCATTCAGCCGTGCAAAACCATTTATTCCGTGATACTAAAAGTTATATCGACAGATTGTATCAACGTTGAAAGTCTAAGCACGAAGGAAACAAGCAACGTAATTAGACAAACACGGAGAACGCGATGCATTCCCCCGCAAGCTGCAAATATATTCATGATCGCGTCGATGTTATCGAGAAGTGCGGTGTACGTTGCACGGAATGGATTGCGAATGATCTAACGTACGAGTTCGTCTTCGTAGGAAATATCGTTGGGCGCAAGCACGATCTTATTACATTTCCGCCATGAATCCCATCGAGATACGCGGCCCAGAGAATAGTGTAAGTCACCGAAGTAAGATAATGGAGAGGAAAAAGCACGGAGGATATGGTTTGGAGTATAAGTGAAGGGAGGGGGGCAGATCGTATACGCGGGCGAAACACGGCAAAGCAATTTCTGTACAACCACGTTTTCTCGTTTCCGCGAAGGAGGTCTTCGTGAGGAAACCGGGGAATTTACATGCGCGCTTACACACATGCGCGCCGTCCGTGAAAAAGAATGAACTCTCATGAATGGTCGAGCGATTTGCGATTTCACTCTCTCTCTCTCTCTCTCTCTCTCTCTCTCTCTCTCTCTCTCTCTCTCTCTCTCCCCCCC
>NW_017298427.1:0-1065 GCF_001594075.2 Trachymyrmex cornetzi
CTTTGTAGTCTCAAGCGCTGTGAGTGGCTCGTGTCCAATTGAGCCGTGTCCAACTGGGTACTACCCTTGCTGCGGTTGCTCTTTGTAGAATAACGAGCGTCACTTATTTGATATATTATTGAACAGACTGTATATTCCATTTCATCTTCTATTCGCCCACAAAGTATCTGCAATTCTATTTCTTTTATCATTAATTGTTTCAAAAATGATATTGTTCTCATCCTGGTCCTCATCTAGCTCACGTTCGTCGTCACTTAGCTCAGTTTCATCATATGTCTGATGCAAATGTTATGCAGAACACAAGCAGCAACAATAACTATTTTCATTTCATATATATTCATTAGAGACATATTTAAAAACTTTAATCTCCTAAATCTAGCTTTCAGTCTTTCAAATCCCTGCTCAATGACAACTCTTTTCGAACTTAATTTTTTTATTATATAGTTTTTGTCTTGGAGATAAGTGACCATTATCACGGAATGGTGTTAATAAATAAATTTGTAAGCTATATGCAGAATCCCCTGTAATATGAGTTCCTTCTGGTGTAAGTATTGGATCTTCTGCGAGTGCTTGATCAATAGGACTTTCTCTCCACACTCTTGCATCATAAGTCATACCTGGCCAACCAATAAAAATGTCAATAAATAGATGATCAATAAATAGATGTCAATTTATTAACATTTTGCATTGCAGATTCCTTGTAGAATAATTGAATGGAAACCTTTTCGGTTATAATAATTCATAGGATCATCTATTGGAGCTGGAATTCCTATGTACATTCCATCAACTGCGCATATCACGTCTGGAAAACCATTCGGTTCTCTGACCTCATTAAATTGTTGTCTTATATTTTGAAACTCTTGGAGATTTGGCCAATGTAAATATTTATTCACAATATTACACAGAGCACCGCATACATTAAGAAATATTTTATGTGCAGTACTTGGACTTAAATCGAATAGATTACTAATGTCACGTCGTATGTAACGCTAGGCGAATTTTAGGAATTCTCGGTTCGACCCGAAGAACTCCAAATGTTGATTCAGCTATCGTTGGTAAGGCGAT
>NW_017298427.1:1158-1671 GCF_001594075.2 Trachymyrmex cornetzi
GTGGAAATCCTGGTTGGTTGATGCTTTTACTCGATGAGGAAGGGGATCTTCGATAGAACAGTCGTTGAATTATTGTAATAACTTGAGATTCGATAATATAACTTCTTTATTGTAAAGTAATACACTGTGGATATGATAAACCGAAAGCTTCAATCGACTGACGCGAAGACTAAAAGTTAAGCTGATCACCCAAGAGTCTCTCTCTGAACTCCGTATGGAAAAAAGGCCGCTTTTGTGATAAGGGTGGCTGCTTTTATATTGTTACGAACAATGGGAAGTGACTCATAAGCGTTATTGTCTTGGAGGGGTTTTCTTCATGACCTTATATGGCAATGTTGAAATCGGATGATCGGTCGAATAGTGGGGGAGGCGCAAGCTTCGCTCCTTATTTGGTAATGTTCGCAAGCTGATACAATAGATCATTTCTATTTATAGACATAATTAGTGTGGCATGATTTTCTAGGTCAGCTGTGGTGAATCATGGTTTCGTATGTAGCTAACTTATTCTACTAT
>NW_017298427.1:2500-2753 GCF_001594075.2 Trachymyrmex cornetzi
AATGGCCAATGAGGTTGCAGCTTGAAAACGCGGCTATGCGTGAGCATATGCTAATGAGTTCAAGTACGCGCCAAGAAAAAGATGGTTTTAAATACGCATGATACGTACTTAAGTAAGGTTAAAGGTCGCGTAGTGTTTATGGTGTTACAGTGAATTTTATATACAGGGTGGACCATCTGAAGTGATCCAGTCAAATATCTCGAAAACTAGTAGGGATAGAGAAAAATGTTTCGTATGAAAAGTTTAGGGTTAC
>NW_017298427.1:3833-4191 GCF_001594075.2 Trachymyrmex cornetzi
TGGTCCACCCTGTATATAAAAAAAAAATTGTAACGGCTTTGTCGCGGGACGTGACACTAATGTAAGATAATTTTAGAAAAGAAATAAACAGTGTAATGTGTACATGTAATATGGACATAGCAGAGGTCGATACATGCTTACACGTACCCAGTTCGTACCGCTGATTGGGAACGATAACGGCCGAAGAAATAACACGCGGGCTACACGTGTGCTCCGATCGTCGCAAGCACAGGCAGTTGCGTACGAATCGGAGACCAGATAATGCCCGTGTCACACTACGGATTGCGAACGCGGATCGGATTGGGATTGCGGATCGTCGGATTTGGATTCTTCGTTCACACTACGGACCATGGTACGG
>NW_017298427.1:4688-7790 GCF_001594075.2 Trachymyrmex cornetzi
AAGACTGTTTCGAGTCACCGTCTTTTCGTCGATATTCATTTGGTCGGTTTTAAGGTAACGAGAGTTGCCGTTCGGGCATTAAGCCATTTCGGCGGAGGCGTACTTTCCTCCGCAACTCATCATAGTATATTCGGTAAAACAGTCTCTATTGCGCGACTCATTAGTCTCGTTTGAAATATACCACGATATATTCGGTCACAATACTTTGTGTTAAAGAATAGTTTGGAGTGAGTAAAAATAAAGACATTTAATTACATATATTCAGTGATCTATTTCCTGAAGAGATTACCTCTCCATTTAACCAATCCTGACACATTCATTGAACATAGACATTTCGGAATTATTGCTAATTTACATCCCCTTGTGGGCATAAAGTTAATCGATACCTTACACTAATTTCTCGAAAAGAATCTTGATTTCCCAATAACTATAATGATGACAATATTTTTTTTCCAACGGTACATTAGGATGACCTCTTTCATTATTAGCAGGCTGAAGTAAAAGTCCAATTGCTCTTCTTACAATCTAAAACAAAGTAAATTTATAAATATTATATAAATTCAAAAACTTTATTTTTCTTACAGTTGTTTTTTAAAATACCAGACAATATTCAATAAAAATCCATGCATTCCTTGTAAAAAAGAACTTCTCGTAATGGTACGTTTCCACTGAGCGCATTACTCGTCGCGTCGTTCATCGCGTCACGACGCGACGCGAAAGAGAGACAGAAAGGGGTTGTGTACATATATCTTAGAACATATACTACTGGAAGAAGAATAGGGCGCTGAACGTGATGCCAACATCTGTGCGAGAGAGAAAGGTATAGAGTAATATATGCGCAATGCGCATGCGTCAGTGCCATCGTATGTGTGAAATGAATTGTACAGTTGTGTTAGTGTTCTCACGCATTTTTACTGTTTGTTTCAGGAGTTTTAGGTTACGTATCTTAGACAAAATAACAATAAAATTGACATAATCTATTGTATTTAATAAATTAGTGTTAAAATGAATTTTAATATAAGAATGCATGCAATGTGAGAAACCTTTTCAAAAGAAATGAAATAAATATGAAATAAATAAAATAAGAAATAAGAAATAAATATGAAATATGTATTAAATAAGAAATAAATATGAAATATTTATTAAATATGAAATAAATATGAAATATGTATTAAATATCCATAACATATGTAAACATAACCTACATGTTATTATATAATTAATGCCTTAATAAAATATTACATACAATAACTTACGAGTAATAAGAAACTGCAGTAGTTCCGCGATTACCACACAATAAACAATATTTACTATTGCTCGGCATATTTACTTTTACTTTGTGCTGTTTTTATGTCGGCCTTACGAACGTACATACATACGAAGTGAATCTCACTGTGTGAGAACACTGCACTGTACAATTCACACAGACGATGATACTGACGCATGCGCATTGCGCAAATATTACTTTATACCTTTCATATATAAACTTCACTCTTTCTCTCTTTCGCATCGTGTTATGACGCGATGGACAACGCGACGCGTGACGCGCTCAGTGGAAACGTACCATAAGACGAAAATGAGATTGGAATTTTATCATGCATGTGACAAATTTTATCGTAATAATTGTCAACCTTTTGTACTTTTATACGTTTCTGCAGACAAAAAAAATGAAATAAATATATTTTTAAATAAATTTTTTTTAAAACTTTATATGTACAATATACACAACTTTTTAACGTATACATAATAACAATTTAAAATGTTAAATAATCTAAGAAATGAAATAAATAATACCGTATCATGTAGTAATAGGCAGTTCTTCATCAGAACTGTCTGACAACAAGTCAGAGTCTGACGAACTATAATCGCTAGTAACGAGTTTCATCACAAAATCAATGATATTTGATACTATTTCCATGTTGATAAATGTTAAGAAGATCCCATCCACCTCAAATTTTGATAAAAATACACTCAATCCATATATTTTTGCTTAAAAATAAGGATTTGGCAAAAAAAAGTGTTGCTCTGCTCTGCGAACCGAAATATTAATCGTTAAAGTTTACGACTATACGAATTAGAAATTCATCAGCTTAGTTTCGTCCAAATTTTTTATTGGTAGATACGAACCAATGCGATACGAGCAGTCATTCATTGAGGTCAGAGGTCCGTTCGGTCAATTTAGGTCATGTGATTAGCAGATGACAACGCAGTGAATGCGCTATCCACTGCATGAACGAATGCACCCTATTGGCCTCAGCACATACTCTTGCATAAAGGTAAATTTTCACGAGCTGCTCAAACCGGCTGTTTCAGTGACAAAAAGGATCACATGATCAAAATGGACGCTTAATATTCGTCAATTATGACCACGTGATTCATTTTGTCGCTGAAACAGCCGGTTTGAGCAGCTCGTGAAAATTTACCTTTACGCATAATTCATAGTGCATAATGGAATCAACCAATCGAAATTCTTCTTTTCCGTGGAATGAGAGGAAAGGAAAGCTTCTGATTAGTTGATTCACTTATGCACTATGCATTATGCGTTATGCAAGAGTCTGTGCTACGGCCTTATGTCTTTGGGCTTGACTGGAGTGATTATCATAAGGTCTATTCGCATTGCATCAAATCCCTAAATATTTTTGCACTTAAAATGAGATAAATATATATTTTGTCTTAAAAAGAGGGGAGGGCTCCGATTGCACACATCGCATATTGCACACATGTATCGCTGATTGGCCAATTTAAAAATAAAATAATCTCATTGGCAAAACAGTAAAAAATTACTAGGCACCAGTTAATATGAGTGGTGTGTACAATCAGAACTGTAGGCAAACGGGATCCTCCCCCTCGGTCTCTCCTCAGATGAAATTCGTAAAGGCCATTCTCCATAAGACGCAGAACGCGGGTTGCAGGTCGCAAAACTAGAAACTAACCTAACGTATTTTAGTTAGTTATGATATGATTATAGGACGCAGAACGCAGGACGCAGAAAGTTGAAGTTGATTCAACTTTCTGCGTCCTGCGTTCTGCGTCCTATAATCATATCATAACTAACTAAAATACGTTAGGTTAGTTTCTAATTTTGCGACCTGCAACCCGCGT
>NW_017298427.1:7803-14464 GCF_001594075.2 Trachymyrmex cornetzi
TCGACTGTGATTGGTCAATTTCTTACTCTTACTTCTTACTCCGTGTATTGTAGACGGGCCTTTATGGAGAATGGCCTTAACACGATCATGGGGTGCATTCAGTACTACTAAGCGCTCAGTGAGCTCTTGTATCTGGTCTATAATTTTAGATCTAACGGAATATGCCAATCAGATCCAAAAGCACACTGAGCGCTCAGTGAGCGGTTGTAGCCACTTGTAGCACTGAATGCACCTATTGATGATAGATTACGACTCGATTTAATTTGATTCATTCCATAAGGGATGGTATAGGCCAATTAATCGTAATTAGTCTGTGAATGTAATTAATCTGTAATTAGTCTGTGATATTTATTTTACATTTATGGAATAGTGATGTCGATGGATATTATTGAATTGAAAAAAGACATAGAAGGCAAAAATAAAGATAAAATCTATTGTACATTTTGTCCTTCGAAAATGCTCAATGCTGGAGCTGCTCGATTAATAAACATGGATGTGAGTATATTTGTACTGTATATACCTTGATAACAAAATGTTAGCAATTTGGGACCAAATCGGCAGCAAACTTAATCAGATTTTGGCTACAAAACCATAGCCATCTGTGTCCGCATTTGGCTATAGATTTGTTGACAAAGCCTGCTAACAAGCTATACCAGCAAATTGGAGTATCAGAAACTGAGCAGTCTGCTTTCATCTGCCTTTAGGTTATGCAAGACTTGTCAGTTATTCGATTTCTGCTACTAATCTGCTGACACAGCATGTCTAGCAGGCTTTGTCATATTACTGACAGCAATTTGCTGACACTGTCAGATAATACAAATTCTGTGTACAATTTGTTGCCTTTCTGCGATCAAAAATTGATAGCAGGCTCTGCTCAAAATTTGTCTCCACAGTCTTTGCTATTAGGGTAGTAGTATGATAATATTGAAAAGAAATTTCATGTTATGACTCTATTTGATTATTATTTGTTGTGTGTTTTAATAATTTTATTATCATAGATGCTGCTGTATTATTAATATATATTTGTGTGTAGTGCACTATGATGCTTTTATCATAGGCTGCTTTCCTTTTAGAGGACACACTCGACACAAATATAATTTTATCCTATTTGACATTCAATGAATGACAAAGATAGAATAATATTTGTGTTGACTGTGTCTCCTAAAAGGAAAGCAGCCTTAGACATCGAATGTTTATAATCTAAAAGCTGTATTGTACTTTGTATGCATGTAGTGTATTAATGTAGTGTTACCATTTCTCGGTCGCACAAAAAAAGTACATTGATTGACAAAAAGAGTACATTTTTCAAAAAAAGAAAAAGAAAAGTTGAAAACCAAAAGCTTTTCTGTTTTAAATGTTGATATTCAATAAAACGACATTTCTAAACTGTAATTTTTATTGACAACTTTTATTCAGTTTTCATAAAATTACATATGAATATATTTATTCACATTTTACTTAGTGACCAGATTTGTTAATGTTAACATTGATACAATTGAAAAAATAAAAATCATTCATATATTTTTGCAACTTACAAGTTTTTTCAACAAAATATTGTTACTAGTTTATAATTTATTTTTTAACAAATATATGTAATCAAAGACCAAATCTCTATAAACAAAATCTCTATATGATAAACATATGTATGGGACATTCCACATGAAAGGAGTCCACCCAAAAATAAACTGGGATCTCCAAAATAATCATGAAAACATGTAAATGGACACATTGTATAACATTAAAGATAAAAAAATAAGTATTATATGTCTTTCACCCAAGATATTAGAGATAGTCGTTTAAAGGAGTTCTCTTTTTATTGTCATTTGTAGTTAAAATTACAAAATATATTAAATTTTTATACATATGAATTTTTTAGAATTTTTGCCGTACCTTCAGATAAAAAAATTAATTTTAATGAGAAAAATTAATATTCCAGAAAAAAATCAAATTTTTTAACTTTAAGTAAATAAATGAAAAATTATATCAACTTTCAAAAATATGAAAAAATTCTTAAAAAATATTCCAAAATATTCCAAAATATGTAGAATGCGGTGCTATAAAGGAAATTTTGGGGTCGCAATGGGATCCACTAGTAAATCAATTTTTTTCCTAAACAAAATTGAAATTTTTGCCAAAAATTTGATAATATCACTTTATTAATTAATCTAATTACTTAATACTACACAATATATTTATTTAACTAATTGCTCAATACATAATATATAGTTTTAACATATAATTGTGAAATAAAAAAATTCTGGAGTCTTACAAACGTTTTTATATTTTTTAAACCAATTTATTATTAATATTTCTTCTTTTCCTTTGGAAAGTGGTCTCGTTCCTCATCATAACTTAATTTTTAAAAAATAAGTTGATCTTTCGCAGGAATAATATTTAATATTTTAACTCAGAATAATTTTTGCTAATGCGAATCTGGTTCCAAAAATTTATAATTTATTATGAATTGATTTTGGATTAAATAAAAAAAATCGTTATCTCTTTTAAATTATTTTTGGCCCACATGTAAAATGTCTTGGCATTGAGTATGACACTTCCCTGCTAACTAGTTTTTCTTGCTAATCGTTTTAAATGTCCACCAATATTATCACAGGAATATTTTCCGTGCGCTATATCACACAGTTAACTGTTAAGGTTCGACTCAAGCCAACTCATTTGTGGTGCAGTTACATATCTGCACTCTAGCAGACTCTATCATTATGTTGTTTCGTAGAAGAAATATTTTGCCATGAAACTTTTTTCGGCTTATATTTTACGAAGCTATGAAGTCTATTAAAGATTCAAGTTTTGTAATTTTATTCATAAAAACATTATAATAAATAAAATGATGTACTCTTTACATGGCACTTTTTGGCCATAGCACATGGGAAAGCTCTCTGTGATAGTATTGGTTGAAATTTAAAATTACTAGTAAGAAAAGCTAGTTTACAGCTAGTTTACAGGAATATATGTCATACTCAGTGCCAACATTTTACATATGGGCCAATAATAATTTAAAAAAGACAATTTTATTTGGTCCAAAAACAATTTACAATAAATTAAATAAATTTTTGGAACCAAGATTTGCATTAGCAAAAATTATTCCGGGTACATTAAAATATTATGCCATTATTTCTGCAAAAGATCAATTTATTTTAAAAGAATTAAGTTATGATGAGGAACGAGATCTCTTTCCAAAGGAAAAAAAGAAACAAATGGGTTTAAAAAATATAAAACGCTAAGACTTCAGAATTATTTTTCATTTTACAATTATATATTAAAAATATATTATGTAGTGTTGAGTAATTAGTTATAAATGTATAGATAAACTTCCGAAAACATCAAATGCCCAATTTTCATGAATTTTGGAAGAAACACTCTAAATGATGTCAAATGAATACCCTTAAATGGATTTTTATCGATAAGAAGGTTTAATGCCAAAAATGTTTAAATTAAGTTATATACCTAAATAGATTACTGTTATATCGTTCATTGTAAATTACTTCCGAGAGGCTTTGATATTGATTTTGACCTCCAAGAAGATCTATCCCACTTTCGTGCGCTTTTAGACGGAGGGGTAGAGGAGGGGGAGGGGTGATGTAATGAAACTCATTTTACGTGAAAAGTCGCTTCTGAAGCAGGGAGGGGGGAGGTGAGGTGAGAGTCACTTCGCGTGAAAAGTCGTGTGCTCCTTAGCAGGGGGAGATGGGGTGAAAGTCTGTTTCACGTGCAAGTCGTGCGCCTCTTAGCAGGGGGTAGGTAGGATGAGAGTCGCTTCGCGTGGAAAGTCGTGCGCCCCTTGGCAGGGGGAGGTAGGGTGAGAATCGCTTCGCATAGAAAGTCGCATGTCTCGAGTCTCCTTCATTTAACTCCTATATAAACTAGAGCTCGGAAAAGGAACCGGGTGATATAAAATTCGGGTACCCGCCCGCGGACCTGTTACTTGTGCATACGGATCTGGACTGGTTCTGCGGGTACCCGCTAATTCGGGTACCTGCAGAAACGCGTACGATACGGGCACAGTATATATAATAGCGTAACTCTCTGTTGGTACCTTTGATGTTAATGTTGGCCAAAATGAAGTGTGCATGCGTGAAATAAGTAACTTACCTAGCGATGCCACGTTTACCACCGGAACTTCTTTCTCTTTTTATCTTTTTTTCACTCTGTTAAAATTCCTCGCAAGACTTACTAGGTTTATTCGCTTCGCATTCCAACAAACGCGTTAAAGTGAGTAAGAACTATTATAGGAGCATGTTGGAGCATATTGGAGCATGCGATGCGAATAAACCTACAACTGCAATGAAATAATCTAAACTATATGAAAATTAATAAAAATAAATTGTAAATATATTGAAAAATAAAGAAAAATGTAGAAAAATTAAGAAAAATACTAAATTATCTTAACATCTATATTTATATAGAGAAATATTATATAATTGTAAATGTATGCTATGAAAATATATGTTATGAGAAAGCTGATAAAAGAAAATTTATATAAATATATGTATATGCCCAAAAAATAAATTTAGAATACAATAAATAAAAAAAATTTCTTGCTCGGTTTTCTATGTTACTTTTGTTCACTTTATCATTTTTTCACAAGAATTAGACCAGTCCCTCTGGGTTTCTCACACATTTCACCAAATAAACAATACACGTAATATTTGCCTCTAAATTTCTATTCTGAACTATGTATGCTTTAAAGACAAATGTTTAAATGGAACATTGATAATAAATAGAGAGAAGGAGAGAGAGAGAGGGGGGGGGAGGGTGGATAGAGATAGAGAGCAATAAAGAAGGAGAAAATGAGATGGGACAACTTACTTATTTCACGCACTCCAGGAACACCCGGATACTCGAGGAACCGTGAGTGATACGGGTACCCGTGGAATCGTGTACAATATGGTATCTGCCTCAATCCGCTATATGTTACAGATATTTGTGCGTAACTTCGTTAATTTTAAAGATTTGTGTTTTAGAATCGTTTGTAGTGATTCTCATTTCGTTTGTAGTTAATTAGTTTAAATTATGTTGCATCTTTTAAAATATTCAACTACAAACGAAAGGAAAATCTCTACAAACGATTTCGAATCAAGATATGTTAATAATTTTTCTTTACTTTAAAGTCGGGTAACAGTTATTCTTTTAAAAAATCTATTTTATTATGAGTTGAACTACAAACAATTGCGAACAAAATACTATGAGGTATAATATTGATGAGCCGAATTTAAGGCCCAGCGCTAAATAAAGCCCACTTTTAAATTTATTACTTTAAAATTCGCTTTACGCCTGCAATATACAGGATATCCCATTTTAAATAATGCATTAAGATTTTTCGAAAACTATGGTAGATACGGAAAAATATTTAAAACAAAAGTTGTATGGTTCGGAGGGGAGCATAAGAAGGTACCACTGCTTTGACCTTCGGTAGCATCGCCAAGGTCAGGTTATATCGATTTTTTTTTAATGGAACACTATTTTTGATGGCAAAATCTAGTAGCTGGTATCGAGAGCTTTTCAAAACGCTGTAAGAAAATATTTTTCATTGAATACTTTTTGAGTTATGATAGTTGAAAGTTACAGTACCGCCGGCATTATGGGCCTTCTACAATAAGCCATTAGTTATACATCAGAAATCAGAAGCTAAAAATTGACCAATCACAGTCGTCAATTTTTAGCTTCTGACTTCTAATTTATGGCTAATGGCTTATTGTAGAAGAACTATTAGCATTATCCAAGGTGTCCGACCGACGACTAAAACCTCTTGAATGCTGTTCAAAATCATGTCCTGGATAACATATGTCAAGATCAAAGCCATTGGAGGTTGTACTTTTTATTTTCATTTTCACATAAAAAGACATAATTCGGAACAACGTTCAAGAGGTTTTAACCGTCGGTCGGACACCTTGCGTAATGCTAATATTGGCGGTACTGTAACTTTCAAGCCTTGTAACTCGAAAAGTACGCAATGAAAAATAAATTTATTACAGTGTTTTGAAAAGCTCTTAACACCAGCTATTAGATTCTGCCATCAAAAATAGGGTGTTCCATTAAAAAAATCGATGTTACCTTGACTTGATCTTGACGACGCCACCCAAGGTCAAATTAATGGTACCTTCTTATGTCTCTCTCCGACCTATACAACTTTTGTTTGAAACATTTTTCCGTATCTACCATAGTTTTCTAGAAATCTTAATGCATTATTTAAAATGGAACACCCTGTATGCTTAAAAGATGTGTCATAGAAAGTAGATAAAAAGGGATTAAAGAATTGGAATCGGTAGCAACACGTTTAACACAACAAAAACTTATGTATGAGCCATTTTTGTAACAATCCACTGTAAAATTTATCAGAATACAATGTTTGATAGATTTGTTGATGTTTTATGTATCTTAGTACTGAAATTTATTATTTTAATGCAAATGTTGAAATAGTAGCGGATGCTCTTATTACCCGTCCAGTGTTCATATTACCCTCTGGATAGGCTAATACGAGTATTTTTAGAGGTAATATGAGTACAGGAAATTTTTGTAAGAAATTATGCAGAAATGAAAGATTGAAATATATATATATATATATACACTACTCAACAAAATGTAGGGAACACTTTCAAACACGCTAAAAATTGGGCAATATTCAGAACACCATAATTCAATGAAA
>NW_017298428.1:0-545 GCF_001594075.2 Trachymyrmex cornetzi
ACACATGGCACATTCGGTGCAACGATTTCATCAATTTTTACGTATTCTGAAACGTGCATCACACATTTAACAAAGTATTAGTGGTAGATGGAAAGACTTTCGATGAATAAGAATGACACAAATCTGTTGTAAAAGGCGAAGGCCGTATACCTACAACTACATTTAAATAATTTTATGTAATTATTACACATTGCAATTTGATGATTCATGTATATGCAAAATAATATTATCACTACACATTATAGACGATATATGCGTCGTAAATGCATCATTATGTTCGCATCTACGAAGGGTTGACTTACAATTTGTGGAAGATCGAGAATCTTTTTTTGTTATTTATTGTATTATTCTTATAAGAAATGTACTAAACATCGAACAAAATATACTATTTCTGTATAACTACATTTTTATTTTTAGCAGACATGTTTTAATTTAATTGAAATGATCATACGAGTATTATTTGCGTATATACAACTTCTTTCCAGTCCGACAGTCATAATAAATATATGATTCAACGAGATGTACTTATCTTTAAAATTCTTTGT
>NW_017298429.1:0-21107 GCF_001594075.2 Trachymyrmex cornetzi
CGATTATTCTTCGATAACAATTTTCCTTCGTGTATGTCAAAACGTATTCAATTACAGAAAAAATCCATCCGCATTTCAATTATAACTCAGAAGGTTTTTATATCTAAAATTCCAAATCCTGTACGTGCTGCGAGTTAACAATATTTCGCAGCACGTACAGAATTTGGAATTTTAGATATAAAAACCTTCTGAGTTATAATTGAAATGCCTATTGCAGATGGTCTAATTTAGACCGAAACGTCTTATTGTAATAAATTTTATATAATATATCATTTTCGCTGACGATAATTGGCGTAGTTCAATGCCTTTGATTTTGTATTGTTTTTAATATTAACCACGTCTCGACTTATTTCGTTATAACTCTTAATTGTCTCTATGTTTTAATTAATTTATCGCTTTGTTAATATTACGTATTTGTGTCAGTATTTAATCCCGAATAATTTGATTTGTATATGCGCCTTTTTTTTATACCATCGTCGGAAATACTCTGTTGTACTATCGAAGCAATTTACCGTGACCTTCATTATACTTTCCTTCCGCGCGGAAATGATTTCAGGATATATATCGAGCGATTATTCACCGGAACAACACCGGCTTTGAAAACCAATGCGAAAAGAGAGAGAAAGAGAGAGGGAGAAAATAGCACAAAGAGGAGACAATGTCTATCGGATATTAGCTCACCAGGTCCCAGGCGTTCAGACCAGGTATGTACCGACCGACCGGAAAAGCGATGCCGTAACCGCCATAAATGCCCCAATTGAAAATGGACATGACGAGGCCCCGTTGTTCTTCCGAGAACCAGTCTGACAGAAGACCAGTCGCCAACGGATTGCATCCCGCCTCTCTGCAATATTTTCGTTCGGATTTCGACATAACGTAACACGGTGTGATCGTAACTCGTTCATTCGTTAATTACGAACGAACGATCAGAAGCGGAAACGCCAGAATTATATTACCAGGACTTACCCCGCCGCCAGAAGCATTCGCAGAATAACGAGCTGCCAGTATTCAATCACAGCTCCGCTCAAGATGATTGCGACGCTGAATATTACAGTGCAGACGGTCAGCAGTTTCACTCTGTAACGAAAAAGAAGAGCGTTAAAGATGTAGCAAATATATTTTGTCTGTGCAATTATAGGTGCTTTCCAGCAAGAGATGTAGATAACGGTGAGTCATTATATCCTTATTGTTTGTAAAAATTCTGTTTGTTAAAAGAGATGAAACGATCACTGTGCCTTTTTGCTGGAAAACACAGAAATTAATTCGATCGGTTCACCTGTTGTATCTGTCGGCCGCGACTCCCAGGATAATACCGACGATCGTGTAGACCGCGATGAAGCTGGGCCCCGCCAAGATTTGATAGTCCAGACCGAGGCCATTGTAATTCCACTCGCAGTAATAGGACCCGTTCAATTCCAGGGATTGGCAGCTGTAACAACAAAGAGCGTTTATATGAGTGGATCGAGCGAAAGCGCGGCGTAATGACGCACATGATAATTGCTGCGTTGGTGTACAGCGAGACCTCGATCCGCACGATCGATCTGTCCATATAATTATCGCGCAAATTACGTACGATTCGTTTACACGAAGATTCATCTCGCATCGTGAATCACGCGAAAAATTATTTGCGGCGCTTATAGTAATTTTTCTGGAACGTTAACTATTAATCTCACCGGAGTCGCGTGTCTTCTCGCAAGCATTTCGTAACAGTATCTCAGTTTTATTATCGATGCGTGATTTAGCAGTATTAAGCCACGCGCGGTGAATCAATCTCCTACAAGGAAATCGAGTTGCGAGAGGAAACGGCGATCTAAGCTAATTATGCTTACAGTTACACGTGAGTCTCTCGGCGGAACGTTTTTCCAATTGGGATTTTTTGGAGCGGGTGACGTTAACAAAACTTACTAGGTAGAATTCTCCGCGGTTTCGCATGGCACCGGAAGTTCGGCCACCGTCAGCGTCGTTGAATTAAATTGGCAGGATATGTCACCATAATGCAAGTCCTCGGCGACCGCTTTGCTCGTCACACCTTGCCGTTTTAATAAAAAAATCAGATACGTTGAAAACTCATGTAGTTAACAACACATGGAAAGAGAATTCAATTCGAGCGATTATATTTCGTTATCAGAATTTGATTCACTCTAAAGAGTAAAAATTAAACCAATCTTGAAACAGAGCGGATCAGTTTTCTATCTTTGAAAGAGTGAGATTTACTTTAGGAGTTTTAGAGAGTGAATTAGATTCATGATAAATATGAAGGAAACTACCATTAGAACTTACCTATCAGAAAATGGCCCAATTCTGCTATGATATAGCCGATTGACATTAGAGCCAACGCGTAAGGCTTATAGAGGAACGCAAATTTTTGCGTTATCGAACGCAACATCCTTCCTCAATCTGGAAAATGCATATTTCAAAGAAGGATTCTTTCCTACTCACATTACAAGATTGCGTGCCGTGCAAGATTACGTAATTAGCATACGACAAGAATTACAGCTGTCGTGTTTGTCGACGAAGATATCAGCTATCGCGCAATCGACGCTTTTATCCGCGAGCTTGCATTAGTCGCGATAGAATGCGGATAAACGTTGTACGCGTGTACGCAATAAATTACGCCGAATTGAATTACAAGCCGTTTCCATAAGAATCTAACAGCATCTTCAATCACGCCTGGCTTGGGAATCGTATATTTTTAGGAATTCCCATGGTAAGAAATTCTCGGTTGTTAGATCTCTGATGTACTTTTCTTAGAACGCTATTACATTTGATCTTTTCAGAAGGAAAGAATGCCGTTGTATCGTTCGCTGAGGGCTCGCATCGTTTATAAACATGAAAGACGCCGATCATCAGTCGCGTATCGTTCATCGCCAAAACGGTACTATACGAGAATCGCAATCGGAAACGCGGCGAGAAGAACTGTCGTTACGAAACAGCTTTTATTATTCGCGATCGATCGACACACGGTAGTATTTTAATTTCAATATCCTGACCGAGGTAGCGGCTACGCCGGTCAGTACCGTGCTGGTAATCGCTCAAGGTCTCTACCGGTGCGATTTACCGGTGGTATAATGCAATTGCCTCCGCGAGAACGGCACGTTGCATCGACCCTAAAAGTAAGCGGGTTCCGCGTGATACGTTCACTAGCGCCAGACGAGTGTCCGGGTCCGGGACACAATCGGAGAACGGTCTGATTCAATACAGATGTTGTATGTACTCTTTGTAAGAAATGATCGTCTTAAGGCCCGTCTACACGGAGTAAGAAGTAAGAGTAAGAAATTGATCAATCACAGCCGAATGTGAGAAGAATAATCGACTGTGATTGGTCAATTTCTTACTCTTACTTCTTACTCCGTGTATTGTAGACGGGCCTTGATAGCAACATTTTTGCTAATAATGTTACGCCGCGGATCATTGTTGAATTGTCACTTTAATTACACGGAACGTACATCATGTATGTATTTTTAAATATAGTTTATCAATTGATGATTTAATTTGTAAGATAATGTAATGCCTTGTATACAAATTGAGATAAGCAGTTGTATGTACAAACATTGCGGCTGAAGATCTATATATAACTGTTATTAAATTTAGTTAAAGACTTGCGTTATGCCATAGATTATATACTTCGTTGCGTCATCGTGACATTTTGCGAAAGTATTGACATAAAAGGATTAAAGAATCTTCGCCATGGTCATTACAATGACGATCGTACTCTCGCACGTGCCGCGACTGACACGTGCAATCTCGCGTAACCAAAATTACACGACAGTCATTATTATCGTAATTTTGTTGACATCGTTTTGATAAACAAGCGCATGAGTGTCGTCTTCGGAGAAGAAGCAAATAAGGAGGGTAGAATTATGAAAAGTGGATTGAAAAGCTCATGTTCTCGTACACGTGTGAGAAGCTTAAGATATTAGCCTCGTGCCGGATTACCTTGAACCAAAATCATTGAGATAGAACGAACATTATCATTCGTATGTATCGTTAATATTAATAGTAACATACAACTCACGTCACGATAAAACAGTATGCTTTAATTCGTTAGGCGAAAAAAACATTAAATCAGCGACGTGCGTTAATCTTTAACTCTTAATTTTCATGCAATTGAATTTTTCTAATTATTTTATTCTCTTTTAATTTACATTATATTATATGTCGAGCTAATTTGATAAATTACGTAAGGCGAATGAAACGAAGACGGAGCTGACGAAGCTAAACGAGAACGTCATAGGTAAATCGATCATGAACAAAAACTATATCACGCTTCACTTAACAAAGCGACGGACGTAGAGATGACAAAGATATTTTTGAAGAAACGAGAGATCGATGAAGGAGCCGAATGTTTCGAATGGCACGAACATTCCAATATCGACAAAAAAAAGTGCGATTAGACACGCTTGGAAAACTCGTTTTTTCGTAGTCAATCGATGACCGTTAGTGAATGTCAAGGTGTAAACTTGGCGATAAAACATCTGTAGCGGGATTCTCTAAACATTTTATCGATGATTGTTGCAAATTTAATATCGTTAACTGGCGACAACCAATGGCAGGACTATCCTGCACAGAGAAAATTTTATATTAAGTTTTAATACAATTTTAAATTACACTTTACTATGTCTTGTATTTTCGATGGACTCTCACAACATGATTCCGACTTAACTTTTACTATGGCAATACTAATTTTTATCACATAAATAAAGTAATTATTTTGTTAAGCCATATTCTAACATAAAAACAGTTTTACTATGGTACGCAAAGAAAATTTGCTAGGTATATTTGATTTTGTATAATAAAAAAATTTTACTATGAAAAAGTGTAAAAATTACGTTATATTATTGTTTTTAAAAAAATAACTATAGCATTTAAAGTTATAATTTAAACGAAGACCGCAGCTACTAACACATTATAGTAATTTTAAATATAAAATTTACTTCCGTGTGGAAGAAAGCGCGGCACTCATTGGCTATTGCTAGTTAACGATAGCGACAATTGTCGATAAAACATTTAGAGAATCCCGCAACTAGTCTCACGATAGCCTCGAAATGTTTGCGTTAACAGCGACAAATTATAGTTTTTCGCGACGGCTTTGATTGAGTCTCAAGAAACTGCTTCTGTCAGCGACGAGGTTCGCTCGATGCAGAGAAGCATTACGAATCTGTAATTCAATCCGCTGTAATTACACGCGCGAATGGTACGCTGATACAGCTAACGATAAGCAAGCAAAGCATAGTTACTTGCCTTAGTCAATATGAATAGTCGATATTCGTCTTGATGATTTGTCGTCAAACTATCGGAAGGTTGAAGGGCACGAGTGCAGTTTATACATATATTGATCATCATGATCACGCAAGAGTTGAGGCAGAAGTTATCGAGGGATTATTTGATTTATTAATGTATAAATCTTTAGCTGCGATCATGTGCGACGGTGATAGATAGATCATAAATAGCGTTGTAATAAGCGGGTGTACTACTTGAAATTACAGGCTGTATCTTTTCACGGAATCTCTCCGAGGTAATAATATTGGCATGAGCAAAGATTATGCGTCTATTTTGCACGTGCGGGATAATTTGAACGAAAAAGTCACTCACAATTACGCCTTTATCTGAGAAAACGATATAACTTTAAATTACTTTATATAATATACATTATATACAATTTATTTTCATTGGGCGAGATAACTGCTATTATTATTACGCGTTTTATTATTATCTCATCATTGAACATTACACGTGTATCCATGATTAGTCTACTCCGTTGGATAAGAAATTTATGTAATAAGGAAGCTTACTTTTTATTGGAATTATTTAATTTTCATTGACCTCTTTATATAATTTTTTAGATTAATGTTATATTCCTTGTGTGTTGTAAGAGATAGGATTATGAATCTTTTTCAGTTTTTAATAATTATGTCTTTCTGACTGATACTTAAAAAATAATAGAGTTTAAAACCCATGATATTTATAAATTTATTCCCATATTTTTTAAAGTGGACGAAATATTTAGTTTTTCTATCACTTTTTTATTTTTATGGTAATTTATTCGCTTGATCTTTTTAGTAAGTAATAAATGTAAGTATAAGTTCTAGCATTAAAAAGAAAAACATTTAAGACGCGATATTGTCTGCCAATCATAGATTATTTTTAATTATTTCTTGTAATTAATACCTCTGAGACCGAATAGGTTTCAAGCTTAATTGCCTTCCACGCCTCGAAGGATTGAAATTATCTTACCAATGTTCGCAGAATTTCATTGGATTTCTCACAAAAAGGATATCAAAATGATATGAGATAATAATAAAGTGATAAAAAGTTTAATTAATGTAAGGCTTTGGCTAGTAATTTAATCGTTTGTAATGCTTATCATGGCGAACAGAGATTTAAAAAAATTCTTGAAGCTGGGATTCGGACTTTAATTGCGTCTCGAGGATGATTTTGCAGATTTACAGTAAATTGCGAAACGCGGAAAACATGAATATATGATGTTATTGCAATATCTTAGGGAGGAGAACAGCTATAATTTACATCATAAAATATAGCTCGTATCTATATCTTATTACGCAGAAGTGTCATTATTTTGTGTTACATCATTGCCAATTAAAAGAGGGATATTTAAATGATAGATAAAAATCCGTTCCGCAACGTCAACGTAATGACGAGCGGAACAGACGGGCGCGTCGAAAACTGTTTATGGTTAATGAACGATCGTAATTGCATGTTCGTAGAAACTCGTAGATTCCAGATAAAATTCAACTATCATCTCTATTATGTCACAGTTATAGATAGAATCGTCGCTTCGAAAAATCTTCGGAAAATATCTGTCTACGTAAATATTTTTTGTCTACTGAGAAAAATTTCCAGACTTTATCTGTTCAAAATGTAACAAACGTATATATCCGATGAAATTTTAGGACTATCCGATAAAAAATATCAAGAAATTTCATCGGACAGTCCTATAAATACGATCAAAATCTATCGGAAATATCCGTTTGTTACATTTTGAACGGATAAAGTCTGGAAATTTTTCTCAGTGGACAAAAAATATTTACATAGCAGATATTTTCCAAGATTTTTGAACGGATAAAGTCTGGAAATTTTTCTTAGCATATTTTACAAATGCGTTCGCGATAATCTATTTATCTCGCACTTGACGATACAGAACCTCACTGTATTTGTGCGCTGTGCGCTCACGCGTTGTCAGCAATTAGCACAAAGGAACAAAAAAAGAGGAGGAGCGCGTCAAGGCGGAACGATAGACGCATCCTGCTCGAATAACGCGCGAATAATACACGAAGAACAATAAACAGCAAATTGCAGAATACGAGTGATTCGAATGCATATATTTAAACACTGCATGTATATATCTGGAGATATGTATCTATCTTAATTTCGTTCGTCGAGACTATCAACGAGACAATTCGCCGTCCATAATCCTCAAATCTCTTCTCGCGATTCGGGGCCTCGATTTGCAAGGCGATTTTCGTGAGTACGACATATTTTTACGTAACGGTTCACTCGGCTCTCCCTTTCGATATATTATTTATACATCGCCTCGAGAGAAGAGTTCGCGCGCGCCGCACCGATCGATTAAAAGCCATTCGCCGTCTCGCTTTCCCCGGGGGAGGGAAGGAAAAAGGGAGCAGCTTCCCGTGTTTTCCGGCCGATTGGATTTAATGATTTTTTTCCAGCGTCACTCGAGAGATTCCGCGGGGCGACGGACACCGTCGTCGCTTATACGGGATGCGTTCCGCGAAGCGTGCAAAGCGCTCTTACGAGTCTCGGCGGCGACCTTTCTTCGGTGAAAGTTTTATACCCGAGAGTAAATGAACAATATAAATCTCCGATGTTAACGATTAAATTCCCGAGCATCTTGCAACGCTGTCCTCGATAGCGTAATTTCACTTTCATTTTTTTTCTCTAAATTAAAGAAAATTTAATTGCGTAAAGAAAACGTAAGCGTCGCGTTCTGCAAATAGTCACAGGAACAGACGATCCCGTAAGTGCATGATTATAATTACATGGAAAGAACGATTGAGGGGTATTTCAAAATTTAGATTCAGATCTGAAAGTAATTATGTTTGATGAAGTAATTGTCTAATAATAAGATGATTAAACATGATGATAATACTGCAAAAAAACTTGATATTCTAACAAGCAATTTGAATGTTCTACATAACTATTTTCATCCGATCGAAATATTTTCAAATATGTATCTAGCTAGATGCTTCAACAAAACCATTCTTTCCATGTAGAAGCAATAAGTGCAGTAGCAGGAATAACTAGTAACTAAAGTAGGTAATCGGAATAACTATTCTGGATGAATATCAATTCATTGATTGATAACAATTAATACGCTATTAGAAGACGTACTTGTACAATACCTAATAAGCATATGTTACGTAAAAGTTAACTAACAAATCCACAATTATTACTATTTATTACAAACTGTCTGATTCATAGTTTTACGAATCCAATTTATGATACTGAATGGATTTACGCGATGTACATTTATAATCCGTTATTATTCGAATAATTTACTAAATTTAGCGTTCGTTGCATCTTACAAACATTTACACGTGGATATTTTTTTTTTTTGCTTATCTGCATGCATTTGTCATTAATAGGATATTTAGACGTACGTACATTCGCGAAATTGAAGCCAGTGCAATAAAAGACTGACACCATAAAATATAAGATGTTAGGACAATCGGTAATTCACGTGAATTTTTTAATGTTTGAATGTGTGAATATTTAATAGAGATGCGTATAATCGTAAATCGCACGATCCACAAAGCTATTGACAAAGCGATCGCGGCAGAGTTTTAATTAGAGACTGCGCTAAGTTGAAGGCTGAATGGACATTGTAGGAACGTGCGTTGGCATCCCGGATTGGATGCGGATCTAACGGGCCTCTAAGGCGTATCACGAGTTACGAGCCTCGCAAATAGCGCGGAACAGAGGTAGAATAGCGGCGGAGGCGATAATCGCATTCACATTAATTAATTAATCGCCGAGACCACCAAGATTACGATTGAGAGCGAGAGTCGAGAACGAGAGTCGCATCCGCATGCAATGAGAAACAAACTTGTTATTTACAGATTATTGAGGGTTTTAATTTTAGGATAAAATCTTGAGAAAAATAATGTCTACGCCTTAAAAGAATTCTTGAAAAATACACCGTAGTAAAAATAATAGATTTGTTTAATTCATTGTATTTTAAACTTTCTTTAAATAAAAATTGATAACAGACATAAATTTAATTATTCATGTATGGATATACATGCGCGCGGATTTATATTCCTGTCTGTTGACATTCCGAATGTTTTTTTACAAACAGTGAGGAATAAACAGTTATGCACGATTTTTCGTATTGCATATCGTTGTATTACAAGGCATATATGTATTGTCCAGAGTCCTATGCATTGTCTTTTCATCGCACGTTCATTCGATACTTTTATTACTTTCTTTCCTTATTCAATGCCAATTCAATTGTCAAAATCTGACTCGCTGAACATTGTAAATCGATCAAAACGATCGCTTCAGCTAATTTAGAGTTGATTTCCTTGTAACGTAAAAGTACGATAAACAGATTTTAATGCTTGAAATTCTGTCGGAACAAGTTCTGTTAGAATTGAATAGTCAAAGAAGTTGAAAGGAAGGTATAGTTTAGGGGCACTGATACAAGACATCGCTATGTTAGAAGAAAGAACGTTCGACCTATATCTCCGGAATAAAACAGAACAAAGAAAACCTCGTAATATCTTGACATTAAACTTCTTTCAGCAAATGTTTTATCAATTTGCTGATGCAACAAGCTTCTCATTCGCCTCTCAACAAGTGGAAAGCTGTTGAGGAGCTTACACGTTTTTTTGATCGCTCGAAAAGATGAGCAAGATTGCTGCTCATGACTTTTCCGTAAGAAATTTCGTCGAAAATTTATAGGGCTAAAAAAGTACTCACAAGTATCCTTTAACGAGTAAAACCGAGAATGTTAAATTCCAGAAAAAATTGAAAGAAATCCACTTCTCGACACTGGATCAGCGTGACGCGCGATGACGAAGGGAAGTCGGGCGAGGAACCAGGTGAGAGATAAGAGAACAAAAACGGTCCCGCGGATCAAACCCTCCGCGTACAGGAGGGTGGAGCGTCAAATGAGGCACGAGCTGGTGACCAACGTACATTTATAAGAAAGTGTCCAAGGATCGGGCCTTCCTTCCGTGCGTCTAACGAAGGAAGAAGGGGACAGGACTCGCGATATGGTGTACACATGTAACTACACCTCGCCATGGTGGGAGACCACCACCACCATCAGCATATCGACGGCGGGGATACTCTCGATCTTCGATTTTCAAGGTCGCGCTGCAACTTGACCGCTTGCACCTTACTCGTTACATCATCGCTGCTGGAAAACGATACGGGAGAACAGCATGGAGAGGAGCGTGGAGAGACGTCGCGTCGCGTCGCGTCGCGGAAACGGCAGAGTCCTTCGGAGCGCCAAGTCACGCGCATTCAAAGCGAAAGATGTGTATCACGGGTGTTTCATCCGGATAATTAACGTATGCCGTACTTGGAGACGCTTACGCGGGAATGTAATGATCTCAGTACATTTGAAAGATAATTATATCGATCCTTTTGTAGAACCTCGGTTTTAAATAACTCGATCTTGCAATTTGATTTCGAGCTTGCGAAACAATCTGGCAACTTCTACGATCACTGATCACTTCCAGCCTATAAGGAATAGTCGGTCTTCGGTCGATCGCCATGAGCACAATAAGCGGCACGAGGTGATTAACCCCGCGGCTCGAAGAGCGGCACGCACCAACCTAAGTACATAGATACCTGGCATGCGATCGCCGTAACATTGACACACTTCCCCGTACCTCTCTCGTGTGTCACAGCTGTATAATGACAAAGGCGGCTTGTCGTCTCTCGCCTTGAGAGGCGGCCGGAGCAGGACGCGCATGTCCTGCTGTCGTGATCGCGATCGCGATCGTTAATCGGAGAACGTGGTCTTCGGGACAAGCTAAATGGGCTAATATCGCATTCCATGATTATTCATCGCGTCGTTCTGCTTCGAGAACTCGGCTCGTCTTTGTTTACAAGTTTGATTTAGGATTTTATCTTACACGCTGAAAAAAGTGTATCTAATTTTACATGGAAATTACATGTTTATGACCGGAAAATTACCTAAATATGATTGGAAATTTACAATTGCCAATCATATTTAAGTAATTTAAGTAACTTTTCGATCGTGAACATGTAATTTCTATGTAAAATTACATGCATTTTTTTCAGTGTAAGGAAAATTCATGTTCGTTTACTCGATAAACTTTATTGTTAATTTCGAGCATTTTATTTTATTAATTATATAATTATTAATTATTATACAATAATTATAGTCCTCTATAATACTATATTATTGTATAATTGTGATAAATTTGAAATACATGAATATTATAGATTAATAATATCATAAATGTGTGTGCTGCTTGATAGATTTACAATCTCCTGTCGAATCTTTCAATTTTGAGATCGAAGGACGAATGAAATTTTTTTGCCAAATCAAATGTAGTGGAAGCTTAAAAATACAGTATTGAAGTGTCTGAATAAATTCAGATTTGATCGATAATGATTAAACATCTGTCGATCCTTTTCTTTCGCTGATTATCGAATTATCGAGTAGAAAAAATAAGAGAAGAGGGAATATCGTAAATATCTCCTATTTACAATATTCTCTCTTCTCTTATTTTTTCTACTCGATAATTCGATAATCAGCGAAAGAAAAGGATCGACAGATGTTTAATCATTATCGATCAAATCTGAATTTATTCAAACATTTCAATACTGTATTTTTAGAAAAATATTACAGATTCATTTAATTGTTTTTATTTGATTTTTTTGTCATAATTTAAACAGTGTACGTGCGTTCCCTTCGTCTCTTTTTCCTTCACCGATTCAATTAATTTTACGATCTGCCGATACAGCGAATCGCCTTCAACTTCGCGCTCGTTTCCCCCGTTGCGAAACGTGACAGCTACGCGTGACAGGTGCGACAATCGACGTTACTGTCGACGACAAAATCGAAAGATGTAACTGCTGCACGCTCGCGGGGCGTGCATATCCGTGGAAGGCCGTTAGATTCGCGAGCGGAAACCTTCGTCCCTGCAACAGCGCAGGTAATTAGTGGCTTGGAAATACTGATTACAGGATCTAATATCGTTCGTGTGACCCCGACCTAATTTTTAATACACACGGGATTTCGATACTATAAATTAATCCCAACTCGTGTCGATGAGCTTTATTTCTGAAACGGAAGCGCATGTCGCGCTAGCTGTCGTTAAAAGCGTTTATATGTCGCATATTTTTTTATTCCTCAGTAATTCAAACGAATTCACATTCCCTTTCGCGAGTTGTAATTTTCAAGCTGTAACTATAAATTTGCACAAATGCGAACGAGCTAACGGCCTTTACATCACGAAAACAAATTAAGTCTAACGAATCGTGCGACTGATTTTGCCGATGATCGAATTAATAACGGCTCCGTTAATCGATCAATTAATTAGTGGGGGAATTTTTCGCATGCTGGGATAAGATTCGGAGGGAAAATTTCACTCGGGAGAGATTCGGTGGGAATCAAAGGAGCGCGCCCCCAGTACGCACTCTCGCTGTTATCGACCATCAGAAGAGGAGGCCGAGCCGAGCTGGCTCGAGCAGAACCGAGCGACACCGAATTGCGGATACAGAGAGGCGAGCCTCTCTGCGAGTCGTCCCTTCGTCGGCCCGGGATCTGGATCCTGTTGCTGATCGGTATTTCGGGTTACCGTCGGTTGCGATCCCGTGAGAACTCGCATTCGCAGTCCACTCGCGTCTACGAAGTCGGAAGGACGAGTTGGTACGACATCCAAACGAGAGGATCGAAATTCCGCGGATTCGGACTATGTTTACATCCCCCGGAGGGATACCGAGATCTGACATCCCTGCGTGACTCACTCGTGGGTGTAGAGAGGAGCATCAATTCAATCCGGAGTTAAAACCTCCCACGCACCTCCTCGAAAAGGGATCAGCGATTGATCGCGTTTCGCGGTCCTTCTCGATTTCGTGTGCTTCATATTTAACCCAGCTCATTGTTAATATTAATATGACGGGCCACCCCCAAACTGACTACACCGTGGTATCCGTGCGTGATTCATGGCAGTCTACTCGCGACGCGGAGATCTTCGTCGTCACGTCGCGTTCAATAATTATCGACGTTTCGCAGGTGCGTTAAATTCTTGCCGATTTGTTCGTGAGCGACCTCGCGAATTCAATTTCATTTCAGTCCTGAGCGGGGCAAGCGTCCATCATCTCTACACGACGAGGGCGTCAAGCTTCGCTCCATATGACCGATTAGTCTATCAAATCCCAGGGTGATATCTGACGTCCAACTTTGAGACGCGAATAGTCGCAACGATGATTCATCGAGTCGACTCTGAGATCTCGCGAGTGCCGCGAGTGCCGAGGATCTAGTTGTGATTTTGCGTCGTTATCGTTTAAGACGCAACGCGTTTTCGATCAGGTTCTAAAGACGTGCAAAGACATTCGCGTTGCAAACATTGATGACAGAATTCGTAGCTGTTGCACGGGATGAGAGCAACAATTTTGATTTCACGAGGGGCAATCACGCTCCGTGACGATCCACTGCGAGACAACTGGTTGAATTTGGGCAGCTCCTAGTCGGCGGGGACCATGGCGACTGTTTGGCCGGGCAGCTGCGTAAGCGCGAAAACGTAAGTTCCGTTCCTTCCTTCATACGAACTCGCACTTTTCATCCCATTATCATCGCTCGATTTCTTTGATTTTTTGAACAAGATTTAAAATCGTCTCTCCGACGTTTCGTCTAATACGTTCTCCGTCTGGATATATGGTATTCGGTTGTACGTGTGTATGTACAATAAACTGCCGCATCACTCCGTTGTCTTCGGTTGTGCTCGTCGACAGCCACGTTATTACCGTCGCGCGTAACGTAGCGTGAAAAATAAATCCTGCTTTGCGCGCGGCTGTCCTCTTCGATCAGGTGCTCCGCGTGCTGAAATAATCATATTCCAGTTGAAAGGCAGCGAAACACGAAGAAACGTAAAATTACCGTTATTTTTCAGTATCCCGACAACTAAGCGTCTAGTTATTTCCTGTGGGAGAAAATTAATTGGCATTATTTAGAAAATGAGATTTTCGAAAAAAAATAAGGATCTTACCGTCCAATTTTTGTTTCTTCCACTGTGGTTACTGGGTCTCTTTAGGACCTCGGTAGGTAATAAGTACGCAGCATTTTTTTTTCATTCTCATTCGTCGTACCTCTTTCCCAAGTCCAGCGACGCAAACCCACGTAATTATCGGCAGCTTTAACGTTACGTGGGCCGACGCGAGAATAATAACCAAGGTCAGGAGCGCGGACAGTGCTGAAAAACGAAATATCGATTCAGCATCGTGTCGCATCGGCCGCATTTTCCCCTGTGACGCACGTCGTTGCAACGCCGCGAGATGCATTCAGCATCCACGCAGTGAATACCGCACACACAATGCAGCTGCAATGCGCGCCCGTCGGTTTTCAGGCTACCTGATGGCGGGAACAGCCAGAACCGCAGCTATCAGAGCCCGTTTCTCCTTTAAAGGACTCTTCGTTTCCCATCGATATCTTCCATCGGTTATTTTTCTTATATTTTCTCATATCCGAATAATTATTTTATTTTTTATTAGATTTTTCACTCCCTGAATTTAAAATGGAATCTCACTTTACTTTTCAAAGAGTGAAAGAATTTAAAGAGTACTGTACCAAAAAAGATCTATAAACAGATCTTTAATTGTTTTACTTATTTTTTTACCAGAAAAGAGATCAGTTTACTGATCAGTTTGACTCCACTTTTTTTCACCTTTAAACGAAGAAAGTTTCGACAACTCTTACATAAAGAGGACTTAATTTTTAAAAATTATTTACTGTAAGTGTATTATCCAACCTTTGATATAATTTCGTTGACTAGTTTTCTATGTTCTTTCCAATATTTAATTTTATTTTTAATAATTTGTAAATAAGGTTTTAATCTTATACAACTATTCTTATTATTGTAATGGCTGAGGATGACTCATTTCGAAGTAAAGTCGAAACATTCCATTTATTAATTATTGTAAAAAACTCTTACATCTTTTATGATATAGATTAATATCTAATAAACTTCATTATCTTACTTTTTAATCTCGTGTTTGTCCTATCTTCCTATTCATTTGTATTTACATACTCGACCAAGAAAATCATATTATATCAGTTTATCGATTTGATTACATCTTTTTTTTCTTCTCCTTCCTCTCCGGTCTTGAATCTCCCAGTGATTCCGCGAAAATGTGAGTCGTATGTTGCCGGATGAACAGTTTTACGTGTGAAAACTAGTTCACCTTCGGTCTGCCGGCTACACCCACCTAGCGGCGAGTTTTTTTTTTTTTCGATAGATTTCCACACGTCGAAGTTCTGCCATTGCGTGCGGCACGCTCGTCGAAATAACGGCAGACCGACACAATCGAACGGATAAATCTACGATCGAGAGAGATGCGAATAGTCGGCTGTGAATCTCGAGTTGCCGAGCCAAATTGCTTTTAAAACTATTGATTACTCTCCAAAACTTCCTCTCAATAATTGAGAACTCCTCAAATGATCTCGCTCAGCAAATGTCAACTCGAACGCTGCGCTTTTCAAGAAAAGCACTCATGGATGTCGTATTTGCATGTTAGCGGAACGAAGTTCTACTGAACGCCGCTGAATGTTTAAACAGACTCGGAGACGAATCGCCTCGTGACATCAACACAGAAATAAACGAAGAACAGGTGACGCTAATTACTTCACTTTGAAGCTACTCTAATTCGCAGTTTGAAAATTCCATTTATTTTACGAGCGATAATTAGAAAATTATCGTTCCGATCTTATCCTAGATGAGATTCCCATTAGCTCGACTAACGCGAGGTTAATCCATTCATTAGCTCAATTAACGCGAGGCTAATCCAGAGACAGTTACAAATAACAGTTACAAGTTAAAATACGAATAGAGGCAAGAATGAAATGCAATCGTTTCCAGTCAGATCGTCTGATAACAGATAGCCACGAGCGTTGTTAAGGGGGAGGTGTGCGTGTAAAGCAGGTACTTATGTTACAGGTACTCACGTTGCATAAGCAGATAACAATCGGCGCGTTTGCAGCGAGCGTGTCGTGCGATCATGCTCTGATGTTCTATCGATGCGTTTCCTCTTTTTTTTTTCCTTCCCTTCCCTTTACCCCTGTTTTTCGCCGAGGTCAATTGAAATCGTGAATGACGCGATCGCGGACCCGTTCCGCGCGTAAATTTACATTCTTCTAGATTTCCGGTTTCAGTCAATTATTACCGATTGCCAATCGTTAATCACCGCAATTGGACGAAACCGTTCGTTCCGACGAAGGTCTCTCCCGTCCGTCTCATTTATTTACGGCATTTACGCCGATGGCTAGCTAGCTCGCTCAGCAAGTTCTCGTTCAAGGCTGCGCGGGTGACCGCTACGATTTTTATTCTCGATTCTTTTATTTTTTTCTCGCTTTTTTTCTTCATCTCTAATTAGCACGAGTGACGAGTATCGTTCGAATAAATTACGCAAGATGCGCGGGATTCTCGTAGCTAACTTCCTTATCCGACATTAAGTAACTTCTTATCTGACGTTTGAAGGAGACTTGCCGCGGGGATGAATAATTTTCATTTTAATATATGATACCAGATGTGTTTCTTCTCTAAAACGTATCGAGTCTCGTATGTATACTTCTTGTCTTTCAAAGCGTTTCAGATCTCACAGTAAACAAGAAACATTTTGGAACACATCAACAACATTGCACCAACATTGTAACATTACACTGAGAAAAATGGTCTGGTTGAATTAAACAGTAATTCTGGTAGAAAATGGACGAATCAGAATTTTCTGGTTATGTCTATTAGAATTCTAGTTGAGATAACTAGAATTCTGATTAATATAAATACACGTATTACTACGGTATTTGTTAGACGCGCAAACATCATCAGCTATCTCGAATGTCGGGCCAACATCATACTCTCCCGCTGAATACAGAGAGAGAGAGAGAGAGAGAGAGAGAGAGAGAGAGAGAGAGAGAAATTTCTGATTCGTCCATTTTCAACCAGAAATGTTTTTCAGTGTACAATTAACGCTGTTGCAATGTTGCTAAAATATTCCAAAATGTTTCTCGCTAGGACTACATCTTGTCTTTTTGCTTCTTATCCGGTTTTTTGTTTTATATCGCCCGAGATAAAAGTTAACGAACTTCGAAAGAAATACAATTGTCGATAAAACGGTCGCAAAGGAGAAAAAAGCAAAAGGTAAAACCAAGAAACGGGAAACAAAGGGCACATTGTAGAATAGGCTTAAATGAAGAACGAGATGATTTTGTCATGCGCCAAATTTCGATGAACTTTACATTGCGAAATTCTGAACTTTGTACTTTGAATTGATCAATAAGAAACATTTGATTCGTATGAAGATAGATATCAGCAGTGTTACATTTGTTATAAAAAGTCCGTTCCCTTTCATCTAGGTGACCAACTCGCTGATAAGAAAAATTGTGATCGTGAAATGAGATCGAGCGAGGGATCTGATCGCGCGTGAGGAAGCATCGCAGTTCGTAATCGCGAAGTGAGAGAGAACGGCGGCGAGGTGATAACGACGATGGGTTCCTTGCCAAATCTTCACGAGCTGTCCAAGGACAAGCTGGGGAGCCCGGTGTACAAACCGGCGCCGATCGGCGGTCTTGGTCCGGCGCGATTGCCGCCGCAGCCACCGCCGTTGGCGCATACGCATAAACGTGCAAGAAGTAGCGGGCATCATCATTCTACTCTGTGCGACAACGATACCATGTTAGAGGTACCAACACATCGTCGATCGATTGTTATACTTGGAAAGATCTCGCTAGTCGATCTAGCTCAAGTCGATCGTATCTCACAAAGATCGGAATACAGACTTTTGCATAACGCATAAATAAGCATTAAGAAAATCAACCAATCGGAGGATGTTATATTTCATGAAAAGGAAGTAAATGAAGGACTTTAATTCATTTTTTATTCATTATGCATTATTATACTTTATGCAAAACTCTCTGCTTCCGTCCTAATCTTTATAAATATTCTGATAACTGCTGAAATGATTTAAGATTCATAATGCGAAAAGAACAGTTTTGCTGTGAAGAGAGAATCTTTAGCTAGATATAAATCTGAAAGTAATTCTGTTGAAAAACTATTAAATAATGTAGGACGCTCAAGCGGAGTTTTAAGTAAAGTCTAATAGTTAAGTTTTTAAATATTTTAACAAAGTCATACATTTTTCATGTACAAATGCATGGTTTGGAAGCCGCGAACTTGGATTTTAATCTAAAGTTAATCGGATCTAACGTTGCTTACTGAGATTCTAGAGATTTATAGCTAGATCTAAATTTAAATCCAAAGAAATTACATTCGGAGAATAACGTCGAGGTCTAAAAAAGTTGCGGTCGCGCATATCGAGTGTATCGTGCGAGATTACCGTTTCTAATTTTCATCGGATGATTATAGTATGCCGAATGTTTAAATTCGCCGATTGCGTATTAAATTATGCGGACGAGAAAACTCCTCGGCCCCCTTTTCTGATCTTTTTTATACTTTTGCAGCACATGGCGGCGTACTCGCCGATCTCCTGCCGATCGACGCGCACCTCGGCGCTCTCGTGGCGACGTCGCGACTCCATGAACTCATCGGCAGGTGCATCGTCCGTGCGCCGGCTGATCGCAGCGGTCCGTGCGGCCCCGTCCGGGCCCAGACCACCACGTAGAGTCGTCTTGCGCCACATCGCGGCCCTTCTGCTCGGCCACGCGAGTTGCTCGGCCGCCACGCTGCCCATCTTCCCGCTTCAGGCAGGCTTGGGCGCGTTCGAACCCCGTCTGGGCCCGGTGCTTCTCGCCTATCTCTACATGATGGCAGCCGCCACCAGCTGTTTCGCACCCATCGTCGTGCAACGGCTCGGCACGAATCTCGCCATCACCGCGAGTCACGTCGTCACTGCTATCTTCGTCGGCGTGCATCTGTATCCCAAATGGTAATTCGCGAATTTTTTGAATTTTCAATTTATGGACGATCGTACTCGTTACATTAATCACCAATTTGATATCGTTTATTCTGAAAATTCTAAATTTTAAATGTTCGGGCTTCAGCCGTTCCAAGCATTAGCTCGAGACGTTTATACGAAACGAATATAAGCTGCGAATTCTAAACTTTGAATCTCTGTGCTCTAGCAGTAAAAAATTAAACCGAAGAACGATTAGATAAAAGAATTGAAGACCAGATAAAAACAGAATATCTCGAAGATTAAATTATATGTACACATGGCCAGGTACATACTTGCGCCCAGTTACGTGATGCTAGGCTGCTGCGCCAGCTCGAGTTTCCTAGCGAGGACATCGCACATCAACGTCTCCGCGACCAGCCTGGCGCTGGTCTGCGTCGATCCCGAGGATCCCGCGGATGAAACGCGCCGCGAATGCCTGCTGAGAAGACTCAATCGGGGAATCAAGTTGGCTGAAGATATCGGCCTCGCAATCGGTATTTTCGCAACTATTATTTCTTTCGGCCTTATTTCACATCGTATATAATCTTTGCAAAAATTCCAAGTTAACTCAGAAATGATTTTTAATTTCTATTTCAAGTATCTACTTGATAAGTTTTCTATTGTAATTCGATATGTGCCTACATATTTTATTTTTAATTGTTTTTATATTTATATACGTAATAATTGATGTACATACTAATTATATTATTTTTCCATAGCTCTTATTTTTACTATATATATACATATATCATATCTTAGATTCAACTAATCTATTATTCTATGATCCCAGGTTGCCTCATCGCTGCAATTCTTGTCAGGCTAACGGATCTGGTACCATCTAGCATAATGAACACCGACGTTTGCGGGGCTGAGTACTGTTCAGAAGAGATGTACTTTTACAACGAATCGCTTTACATGCCGACAATCACGTCTGGCACTTCGAGGATCCTCGTCAGCATCTGGCTTGGCTTGGCGGTGCTCGGTCTAGGCATATCTTGCGCGTTTCTCGACTCTAGGCTGCAGGAACCTCAGACGAACCACGATCGCGCCAGCGTCAAAGACATCTTCAAATCCGTGAAATGCGCTTTTCAAGACCCGAAGCTTCAGCTCGCAGCGCCGCTCACGCTCTTCATCGGGCTGGAACAGGGTTTTATTTACGCCGATTTTATGGAGGTAAGTGATTTCAAAAAATCCGCTTATTTAAAATGATATTTATAATGAATATCTCAATCAACTGTTTGATATTTATAATTTTGATATATATTTAATCTAATTCAGTGAATTTCTCTTCCTAGAAGTGAAGAAAGTATTTCAAAATAGCTATCAACTAATTGAGTTATTTTATATACAGAGGTCAAAAATACTTAATTATTTTCTCTCTCTAAGACATTAACAAAATCTTGAATTATTTATTTTCCATGATAAATATACACATCGATTGAAATATTTCGCAAACGCGACACGAGTGACTCGAAATTTTCTTAAATCGACTATAACCGGCGTATATTTTCAAAATCAAGTGATTCTAATTAAAGAGCATATTATGTTTTGTTCAGGCATACGTGGTATGCGCCTTAGGTGGCGCCGGTACGGTGACCTTAAGCTTCCTGAGCTTGGCTCTATTGCAAGCTCTGGCCGCTGCGACGCTTTCGATGTTGCTGAGGCACATTAAAAGGTACTTTGTCGTAGGTAAGTGATTTCTAAAACAGTAAATTCAATGACAAGCACACGGTCGGATCCAAATAAGCATCTAATAATAGATATGTAAAATAAAGTGATTGGCACAAAGACAAATCAAGAGATAAGTTTAGAGGAAAGTCGCCGATACTGACATAGGTCTCCTTAAAGTGACGTCCCCTTATTTTTCGGAAACTAACTATTGCACTTTATTAATACTAATAAAATCATGATCTCTGTTTAGCTATAATTAAAGAAGTACAAACTCATAATTCGTAGGTTTGTGGCTTGTTTCTATATCA
>NW_017298429.1:21318-21643 GCF_001594075.2 Trachymyrmex cornetzi
GTGAACCGACACACCTGTCCGTAAAACAAACCATGAGCTAACTTAATCTTTATAATGTTGATTTATAGTGTCAAATAAGTCTATTTGAGCTGAAGGCAATCGTACATATATGGAACAATTCTAGAAAAACTATCGCGTTACATATTTGCATCTTGCAGAACAGCATAAAATTTATAGTGTCAAATAAGTCTATTTGAGCTAAAGGCAATCGTGCATATATGGAACAATTCTAGAAAAACTATCGCGTTACATATTTGCATCTTGCAGAACAGCATAAAGTAAATATGCATATAATTCAATAAAAATGTTTTATAACGAAGTAAAA
>NW_017298429.1:21664-22980 GCF_001594075.2 Trachymyrmex cornetzi
CCATTTTGTCAGACGCTCATTTTTGCACAATTTATGAAAAACTTAATTATTGCAAAATTGCTAACAGTATTATAAACATTGCTTATAGAAGATCTGATAGAAGACACTTTTTACTTTGTATTTATGTTTTTAAAGTTGTATTTTTACCTTTTGTTTAAGAAATATTGTCTAAAAACAAAGTGGTATGTCGGTATCGGTGACCTTCCTCTAATAAAAAAAAAATTAATAAAAAAATTAATAATTTAAAATTAAATGTAAAGATACACAGAAAGATGATTCTAGTCCGATCATGTTAATTCGAATGACTTAATCGCGAATCAGAAACAGAACAGACTATTTTCTCCGTTCTAGTCGTGGGTTTCGCTTTTCATGCCTGCCTTCTACTTGTTCTGGTAACCTGGAGACCGACGGGAGATGACCCGGCTCTCTTCCACGTTATATCAGCTGCCTGGGGAGTTTGTAATTCCATTTGGGAAACTCTGATATACAGTAAGTATCTTGTTTGACCTCTACAACACGCGGACAAAGGCGGCAAAGCGATTTTGAGTGAAAACAGCTTGCAAGATAGTTCGCAGAAACTGTGAATTCGATCGTTGCGATTAAGCCAAACTAAAGTTTCCGAAGCGATTTCCGGGCTTCGCTTTGTTGGCACGCATCTGCATCTCGTCAGAATGCGGGCACCGTTCGCCAATTCTATACAGCGGAATCACGCGTGCGTATCGAACAAGTAAAACGGAACAAAAGAGACGAGACATCGTCTTTGTATCCGTGAGAAGAAAAAGCATGAAGGGAATAGTATTGAACTGAAAATAGCGTATCTTAATTTATACTTCTCTTAAAAATTGTTTATTTTTGTAAAAACGTAATAAGTCAATAGAGACTTCGAAGAAATGAGACTTCTAACGTAAAAACGGCAATTTTATCAAGATCGGGGTGAGCAGGAGAAAAGGGGAGGGGGAGGGAAATGAAAGAAGAGATTTCTCAATCTATGACTTTTTCAGCGTTGGTGATGGGCCTGTATCCGAACGCGTGGCAAGGACCGCTGTCCACGTCGCTCTTCTGGCGTTGGCTCGGCTTGACCCTCGCGCTCAGTCTGCACGGCGCGGTGTGCACCCGTTATCGCGTGCTAGGCCTTGCCGTGACCCTGGTGCTGGCAGTGGTGCCGTACCTATGGTTGGAAAGCCGTCTCGCCCGCCGTGGCAAAACGCTGGCGCCCTTATGACCAGGCGACTCGACCGCGAGCGAGCGCGGGTCCACCAGTGTTGAGACGGCGACGACGACCGAAATTAGACATCGGGGGGACTGAGAACGAGCCG
>NW_017298429.1:23242-40830 GCF_001594075.2 Trachymyrmex cornetzi
AAGAACCCGGTGCTGCTGATCGCGGAACCAGAACGTCGCAGGAGCGAAACTGTGGAAGGATCGAAAGAGCGCTCTTCGATCTTCACGCTCTCGTGAGGAAGGCATCCTCTCGCGAACGCGCTGCTTCCCAAGCGTCATCGTGCCATTCCGCGTGTATGGTAGCTGCGAGTGCAATTACGTTCCAATACAATACGTACGCTTTGGATAGCGCGTCGAGGGTGAAATCTCTCTTTCTCTTTCTGTTTTAAAAGTAAAACTTAATCAAATTTCGCAGCCTTGACACGGAAGAAGAAAGAGAGAGGGAAAGAGCTCTTCTTTCGAGCTCTTGCTCATGCGACTGAAGATTCGAAGTAGTCGCAGAGATCCAGTATAATCCGCGTGTAATCCAGTATAATGCACTGATAGCGTGCAGCCTCGACGTGATATCTCGTATAAGCGCAGAGCATTGCGAGCTATTGCAGTGTCCTATTTAGCACTCGGCTCTCGGGAGAGAGTTCTGTCTTTCCGTCTCTCTCTCGCTCTCTCGCGAATTCGGAGCGAGGACAGCAACGATCGATGGTCGCTTTAAAGCTCTCTCCAGGCGCGTTCGAGCCGCGATTAATGAGGATCGCTCTTCCGAAGCTGGATGGAACGGCTGTGTATACAGACTATATATGCATACACATGTATGTACTTATACATACACATTTATGTACACATATACGCTTTTCCGCTACGGTGCGATCGATGCACACGACTGAAGAGCGGGAAAACGGCACGCGAATACACGTACATACACACGTACGTAAATCTACATATATCGTATTCTAATATCGAGCGTACCGTTTTGTATCACTCGAACGAATCACCGTTTGACGTAACGAAACGTCGAGATGTACCTGATGTCTTTCAAACCAAGCTGCACAAGGTATAGTCGCCCCGCGTGAGAGACTTCCAATATATATAAATATATATATATATATATATATGTATATATATTTATATACGTACCCAGCATACACACACCTCCCTATCTATCGTAGATGCTCGTATATGAGCCTTGCGGGTGCATCAATTTTCTGAGTGAAAAACAATTCCTGTCCTTTTGTATACCAATCATATTTGAAATGACGAGCGCGACCGCCAAAGTGATTCGCGATTGATGTCAAAGTTGAAGACAAATCAACGCCTAGAAGCGATAACTGTAAACGCCTTTAACGACTTAAATATCATGACAATTTGGGTAAAATTTTTTATGATTATAATTCATTGAGACGAGTCGCGTGTGACGATAAAGAGATCTTCCCTCGATTAGACTTACATGGGCGACCTCCGTTAATCTTTCGTAGATAAAAAGTGACAAGGGTGCGGCCATTCAGGAGGCGAATCGCGGAAATACGATCGCTAAAGCACTTAGACATTTAGGACATCTTCCCTGATTGTATTAGACGCAATCGTGATCATCTCCCGGTTCGCAGACCGTCAGTTGACATTTTTGTTACGAATCTTAGGAACTAAGCAAACTGCGAAACTGTAATCGCGTAAAGTTTAAGGGAAATTAATAAGTGTTATCTCGTTTAATGTTACAAGTGTAGGCGAGTCGAATGTTAAATTAGAATGATATTACGATGGGGATAACATATCACTGACATACATCATCCGGCGGAAATGGAGCCTGGTTTTCATTTTCTTCCCACGGACGTAACATATTGTTTGTAAAAGAACTGAAAACAAAAAAACTGAAAAATAACTACTAAATAATTTTAATCTAATGTTAGATTAATATAAGTACAAATAATTTTATTTTTTTCGATATTTAGTATTAATAGATATTACGTTTGGTGATACTTAAATTAAATATCTATAAAAATAAAATTATTTTTTATTATATTAACCGAATATTTTTGAGTGAAATTATATCACTTAATATTTGATAGCTATTCAACCTTTTTTTTCAGTATATGACGAATTGTATCGCCGAGTATTTTTTTTTATTGTGAAATTAAAATAATTTCAAGATCCCTTCACGTGAAAGAAGTAATCCTTCACGAGCTTCATTCAACTTTTTTTCCTTTCATGATTCACATAGCATTTTATCATCCGATTAGATTTATATAATGTAATTTTAAACCGAAAATGTAATTACATTTAATTTCATAATTTTATACGAATCAGGAGTGCAATACTATTTGATCATTGTGTATACTTTCGGGACATTCCGGGACCGCCGTTTCCGTCGATACAAACTTATTACCATTACTACCATTTTACGGTAAAGTTTTTTACGCGCCACATACATGTTTTCCGATGTTCGAGTTAATCGTATTACGCTTGACCGACAGTAAGGATCGCAGAACGGCGACTGGATAAAAAGAGAAAGAAGAACGCGAGGTTCCATGGAGGTGTGAAAGGAGAGAAAAACCGCTAGGACGCAAAAACGCTCGCACAGATAAATCCGTACTTTTTACTCAGCAATAAACTTGCTCATTACCGGTTTGCTGGGAATCGTAGCCGATTGCCCGCAGGACGAGAAAAAAGGTTCGAGGGAGGGAGAAAAGGGAAGCGAAAAGAACGTTCAATGTCCTAGCGAGGCGCGGAGCAAGGAATGTATATCGTCAGTGTGGCATTGGGGAAAGGCATATATTATCTGTATTTCATGAAATAATAAATATTATCTTATTTTATATCGATCGACGCTTTAATTCACTTTTGTGTGCGACGCGTAAAATCGCCATTCCCGAGATCACCCGCCTGCCTACGAACGTTCCCAAGGAAAAGCAAACACGCTCAACTATTCCTACTAAATCGCACGCATTTCTTTTTATATTCCCTCTTTTCAATTATATTTAATATATTCTTGGAATTACTTTCATCATAGAGATCGTTGGTTCTCCATTCATTTTTGTACTTCGTAAACTAAATACACTAAAAGCTAATCACTACTGAGACTCAGATTTCGTCGATCTTCCTCGAACGAACGTTAACTTAATGATACATAAATTTCAAAGAGCTCATTAGGACCGTGAACTAGCTCGTAAGTGTCGATTGAATAAAAAGAAAAGATTGCACGTATTCAAAGAGATAGAGAACGATCGTTAAAGAATAAAATATATAAAGAAAGGAAAAAGATCGGCGAAATCACCTCCAAGTCTTAGAATGCAAAAGTATTGAAATATTTTTGACTAAAAAGGACAGCAATGGATCAATCTCGTTACCATATCTCGAACGCTTTGGCAGTAAAACGTCGAGTACTCAAATTGAAGTATTTGAAAGTATCGTGACGATTCTTCATCAATTTCCGATAAACGCCTCCACATCTCCGGGATGCATCATCGGTCTTGCACTCTCTTCCAATTTCCAATAAGACATAAATGCAAGTGACAGAAATCACACATCTATTATACTATATACGTATGTATATATATATATATATATGTGTGTGTATATATACATACATACATATACACACGTCAACATTGTCTATCTAAGTTATTGTCTTACGTCTTAACGGGAATGCGAGTAGCTCGCGTTCTCGCGTGACAGGGCACGAGTAGTCGACTTTGAAGAAAGCCTAGGATTTTAACTGAATTTATCAATGTATAACGTTTAGAAATACACGCGCACACACACACACACACACACACACGCGCAATGGACATTCAGTATATCACATAGACACATGGAAACATTTTAGCTATTAGCCCGTGTAACTTGTAACAATGCCCCTTTATTTATTTCTTCATCGACCATATTTCTCGCTTTCCTTTTCTTTTTTTTCCAAGCATTTGCATTTAACATATAATTCACAACAAAATTTTTAGACTCGCTCTATAACTCTCTTCCGTCCTTTTCCTTTCTTTCCTCTCGCGAATCGATCAATGTCGCGCACGCAGTGCGTCTCTATGAAGCGAGTAAATACTCTACGCAAACGTATCTCGTTTTAATTATTACAGTCGTGTATAAATGTACGCTACATACACACATACTATATAAACGTAACGCTCTCGTATAATGTATACAGGAAAAAGATAGGAGATCATAAATGACTGCATTCCCAAACAGATCGCCTAGAAAAACAAAATGAGTATAGTCTGATGACGATCTGTGAGTTCGAAAAAAAGGATAGTACTAGTATTGGACTGATAGTATCGACTGGAGGAATACATTATTGAGTCGTCGCGAGTATAAAGGAAATACTGGCCTAAGAATATCAGAATACGCTACGCAACTTCCTCGGAAACGCTTGTATAATCTTACAGACTAAATTATATCGTAACTTGCTGATCGTTGATTGCAGATCGTAATATTCGAAATCGCGAATTACTTCTTGACAACGGCAAGTAACGCTGAATTATGAAA
The DNA here is from genome assembly GCF_001594075.2 of Trachymyrmex cornetzi. Lineage (NCBI taxonomy): Eukaryota > Metazoa > Arthropoda > Insecta > Hymenoptera > Formicidae > Trachymyrmex > Trachymyrmex cornetzi. Next base: position 27,581 of record NW_017298429.1, read on the forward strand.
CTGGACGCAATTCTTTCTTTCATGAATCAGATCATTGTTTAATCTCAAATAATTCCTTTTTTTGAAGTGTAATTTCTCTCATGACGGATGAGAAAAGGATTGTTAATATTTAAAACTCTTATTCAAATCACGGCATGAATTTATTGTTTCTAAATAAAAAATCTGTCCTTTATTTTCTTCGTTGAAAAGAAACAATAATGACGGAGTGCATAGATTTCCTTTTTTATAACAGTATTTGCGGTGTTCTTCAAACAGCGTCGAACGCTTTTCTTACCGATTATTCTGTGTAACGCGAGAAGCAATTTTAGGCTGAAGCAAAGTGGGATATTATCTCGTGTACATATATGTGTGGCTTAATTATAACTATTAACGTATCACAAAAGAAATATCATGTTTCTCGCAGATCTCTCCGGCTTTCATTATTATGTCAGCCCAAAATCACTTTTATATCGCAACTTGATACGCGTGCACTACGAAGAACGACTCTGTTTTCCTTTCTTTCTCTCTTCCATTTCATACTATCCAACATTCGAAAATCCGCACTCTTCTTTAGCTAACATACCTCTGAATCTTATTATACTTTCACCCTGTTATCTCGTCGCACTTCTAAGAAAACTATCTTTTCGTATATATAATACGCATGTTATTTTTAAACACAAATAAAGAAGAAAGCCATTTTGACGTGATATTTATCTTTTCTCTTTTTCAGACATGTGCCATTTCACTAATGTTCCGCAGACTACATTAAAATGCTCATCGGCAATGTTATACGCTCAATGGAAGCGATACAATTACTATCTGTTCCTTCTTAGTAACTACATATATCGCGAATGTTCTAAACATGTTCTACCATGTTCACCGTGAGCGTTAATCGTCAAGATGGTAGCAAATTATACAATTACATCCGGATTTATGTGCAATGTATTTTTTTTCTTATCTCTCTCCCCTTCCCCTTTTTGCCGATATTCTGGACGATAAGACATTTAGAGGAACACGAATCATAAATAATTGATGCGCGCGTGTATTCTATACACATGAAAAATATTCGACGAGATTCTCAAAGAAATTGTAAAACTTGGGAAACACAAATATGCTAAAAAACCGAGATAAGGTTTCTTTCAATCGTCATCATTGTTGCGAAAAAGCCACTGATACGGTTGATTTCTTAATACTGTGCACAGAAAATATACAAACTATCGTTAAAGAAATCATCGTTATTTTATACGCTAAAGCCATTTTTTGGAAAAAGTTGATTAGTTTTGGATTCTCTTTGCTCAATCTTTTTGAAAACATTGTCTCGTTAGTGAAACTAAATTATAGCACTATCACTGGCATCCTGTTTAATAACGACAAAAAAATGAGTAACGAATACATACTATAGCTTTACTCACAAGCAGTTTTGAGCATCAGTACATTCGACAATACAACACTAAGGCGATTTTTACGTAACAGATAACACTGCGTATATTCTCAAGTCTCACATTCACACTCATGCACGTGGATGCGTGCACGACGCTCTCTTTCTCTCTCTCTTTTTCTTCCGAGTACCACAGTAACAGGTCCGTCAAGTTACTTCGATCAAAAGAGCTCGCCTCAAGCTCTTTCAGGAGAGTCCTCGATAATTTACAACCACTACTTAAAATTTGATACTTAAAATTCTGTTTGTGTGCAACTAAACGGATCGACTGTTCAAACTGGAGTATAATTGCCCTTGGGTTTGTAAAAGAGCTTGCCGCGCACTATACGTCTCGTGATTTCATTCAGTAGCAAGCGTTTCTCCTTTCTGATCTTCTTCAGTATGCCCCTGTTCTCTTGTGCGCGTCGCGACAAGTACGGCAATACCTCCTTAACCGGTCCGTACGGGATGTACTTGTATGCAGAGTAACCGGATTGACCTAGAAATTTTGTTCGATATTGATCCATGTGCATATATATCTCATCTTATATTATAGAAAAATATTTCAGCTTAAAGAATTATTTCATACCTAATGGAAATGTTATGTAATCGCACATTCCTAATAATTGACCAAAACATATGACTTTATCCTCTGGCGAAATTCCGATTTCTTTCATCCTAAAAAACGTAAAAAGATTGTTTCATATATATATACGTATAAATATACATATATTCTTTCGTAGAGAATCGTAATTGATACTCACTTCTCAATCGCGAAACGCACAGTGTCTTCGTTGTGCGAGGCGACCATAATACCTATTTTCTTGGGATCTTCCCCCTTGTCCTTATACTGTTTCATCCGCCTCAAGCACTCCATGAGCGTCTTATGGTAGGACTCGGTTGTTGCCTCAAACGTTGGGTTAGTGGGGTCTGGATAACCCATAGCTGCTGCTCTTGCCCTTTCCTGAATAAGAACTCTTCGATATTTCCGCGGAATTCAGTGAAATTTATTCGAAAAGTGTTCACAAACCTGTTCAATGTACGCGCCGCGTACAAGTTTAGCACCGAAATAAAAGTTTTGTCGTTCTGCCTGTTCGAGATCCGTTTTCACCTCATTATACGCGTCTTGTAGATACGTCTGGTAAGTGTTGAATACCACAGCCTAAGAAGTAGACCGACATTTGGCGGTAAGAATATCATTCACTGAAAAGTAGCTAAGTGATAACGTCGCGATCCTCTGAGAATATTAGGACGTTACCTTTTTCGTATTGTATTTGCGCATCATCTCTAACGTCAGGCGAGAAATGGCCGGTTGGAAGTACGTCTGCTCCGCATCTATCATGATACGAACATCCAGACTGTCAGCTACCTGTAAAAAAGAACGATTTATTCATTTATGACGTCGGACAAGAATCTCAAAATTGATAGTAAAGCTTTATTGCTTAACACTTACCGTGACGATATTGTTTAGACGCCTGATCATGTTCCTAAACATTTCTTCTTCCTTGGATGTGAGTTGCGACATTAGCCTAACCATTTTGCCCGTCTTAATATCAGGTACTTGGAACGTTTCGCTCAGTTCATAATTTTCGTCTAGAATACCGCTCCACGGGAAGAGGTGAATCACACTGCGTGGACAAAAATATCCATTGTGTTTGCAATACTATTCTGTATTAAAACGTCGTTAAAATTCTTCATTTTGATCGCGCGTACCCTTCCTTATCCGATTGAATTTTTTGAAGGAACTTTTGCACCTCTGTATCTTTGATGCGTGCCTCCTCGAACTTTTTCTTAAAATCATCAGGCTTTGCATGATGAGCCAGAACGGCACCCTCGCCGCCGATAACATCCGATGTATACTGTCGTGCACGCATAATTACCTCAGACAATTGCAGCTAAAGCATAAATTATTTTATTACAGTTATAGATTTAGAAATGAACAACTAAAGTCAGTAGTAAAAATAAAATTACTAACCAGAAGCTGCGGCCGACCAAGCGCCGTTAATTTGACAGCTGTGATGCCCATTCCCATAGAAGCACCTGCAAAGATATATTTCCTGTTACGCGTATTATACTACATTCTACAATATCAATTAAGTCAATTATTCTTTCATAAAAAAGAAAAACGCTTCACAAGAATAAAAGAAAAATGTATGGAGAAGATTTTAAGGTAAGGTAAGGAAGGCAAGTAATGTCTTTCTTACCAGGATAGGGATCAACTTGGGCATGGGTGGTAATATTCTGAGAGGGATATTTCAGCCGTAAAGTCTGAACTTCATCCTCTGTAAAATTTTATAAAGCAATACTCTTTATTCAGAGTCTACAGTATACCGATTTTTTTGTTTTTCTCTCTCTATTTCTTAGTTAGATATTAATCAACTTGTGACAACTTTTTGTCCACTAATGTCCGATATGTTACGTTACATAATTTGGGCGAAATACACAAACGGTGCATGTGCTTATTTGTGATATATGTATTTATAGCCGAGTGTGGAAGACTTAATCCATCGCCGTTATCGTCGCATGGTGAGAACACGTGCCACGCATTTTCTCTTTTCTTGTATTAACAATAATTTGATAACGTTTTGTAGATACTGCTAAACGTAATATCGGTGCCAGGAAGAGGCGAGTGTTCTTGCGTCAACGGAAACCGAAAATTCGCTGAAAATGACGATCGATCTTGCACGCGACTTCGTGACGTCGGAATCGCGCGCCCGTAATTACGCAATTATCCCTTCCCTCCTCCTTAGAAAGCAGTCCTTCCGTCATGTTACGTAGGTTTTAATACTTCGATTAAGTATAATTTTACATTTCATTTTAATTTAATTACACAATTCAATTCATTAATTTTATATCTTCACACATTTTATGTATTGTCCGCAAATAGGTGTGTGTGTAATAAAATACGCGAAAAATTCACATGGTGAATATTAATTTCCATGTAAGTAGGATCGATAATCATGTTCATGAAATTGTACAATAGTAATGCAGTAATCTTGACGGATAGAAATCGGAGCATCAATTTCCATGGATGGCAAAGATATACGACCAGTTTGGCTGATCGCACCGTTCGAATATCCGAAAAAGGTCAAGAGGCACTTTAAAAGAAGCCTTTTAAGAATATTGCGAAAAAGATCGATCTGCTTCATGAATTTAATCATCGTTCCTAGTTTTTGGTAAATTGCGGAATAAATCAAGATGATAGAATAAACAAATAAATTCCTAATTTACACATTTAAAATTAAATAACACCAAATATTTTCACTATTTAATTTGTTCAAGAGACTTAAGCGCAAAATCAGCTTCAGACTGGTTTGTGATAGATTCTATATAACTTAATATCGCGCTACCAAACATGTCGATTCAGGGATTAGGAAGGATTTTAAAATGCTATAGAAAGCCCAAAGTAAAGTTCGTGACTCACTCGCCACAGCCTCCAGACACCTGATAAATATGTCCATGTTTCGCTCGCACGAAGCTTCATTCAGGTAAAAATATGTCCTGGCCGACGATACTTTGTATCGTCGATCGGCGAACGACTTCTCCACGTGATACTTCTTCAGCGGGCCCTCCCTCTTCTCATCGCCCGCTTCCGACACCGAGGCTCTGAAATGGAAGAATACCGAATAGTTAGCGACTGTTTGGGCATTTATTATCATTGCAATCTGCGTCTATATTCGATTTTTTGTTCTATTTAGATGTTTTGTTTCTCTCTTAAACTTTTTCCATTTACATACCGATGAAAATTAAAATCCATTCACGCAAGAATCGAAGACAAGCAAATATAAATAGAAAACTGTAGCCAATATTATCCCTGCACGGTAAAACGATACATAGGTTTAAATTTCATATTTAATGAAGGGATTCGAGCCACGGAGTAACGTGATACTCTTGTAAGGCCATACGGAAAATAAAAAAGATAGATGCGACAACGTAACTGTTACCATCATAAAAATATGTAAAACTTATTTAAAGAGTATTATACTTACTGGATTTCACGCCTCTCGGCCTCCTCCTGCGAGATGTCTTCCTCTACGGAATAATCAAGGATTGGTTTGACGCCAAATTGCCGCAGCCTATCTAAGACAGGTGTAATCTGCACTTCATCTTCACCAGCGACAAAGTGACCGTAAAACGTGGCCTTCATGAGCTTTGTGAACAGCTTTTCACCCAGCACTGACTTCGCCATTTTCATGACCTGTACAAAATTTAAACAATGAGACATACTTAACATTTTGTTGACAAAGTTTAGCAATTATAACATAACGCGCGAGAACGAAGAAAAATGTAAGAATAATATCGCAGCTATTTCTTCGTTTGAGGTTCAGCTTTGGAGCGAGCATTACGTAACCGAGCGGAGAGACGAAAACGTTACTGTAGGCAGTATCCTCTCGCACAATAAAAATGTGGATTATATTGCACTTAATGGCTACGTTTGATTCAAATATCGATCTCCTGAAAAACGAAATGTTCTGGGAATACACCGTTGATCCCTTTTGCCGTTAAAAATCACAGTAAAATTAAGAAGACATTAAGTTTAAAAGGTCAAATCGTATAAAATATGAAAGGAAGATAATATATAAGATTTTTCAATATCTATGTGTTTTAAATGATTTTGAAATAAAATGCTGTGCTTTCGTAATTTTATAAAAGCATAATAATTTTCTCTTTTTTCGTTTGCATGGAGATGGATAAAGCACATTCAGTGTTCAAAAGAAAAGACACAAATTATGATAGAGGACATTCATAAATTTTCACGCACATATAAAGACACGTGGTACACGCGCACGTTATTATGTGCGAAACGCACCGTAATAATTTTAGATATATTGAAATGTGTTGTGGAAAAATATATTCTGATTAAGCTTTATTCGATAAAGTACAGAAACAATTTAAATTAAATTTTTATTCATTCGACGAGTATCTGATGAGAACTGATTATTCCAGATTGAGAGGTATCGTAAAAATGAAAAAGGTAGAATTAAATAATGACCAATGATCGGTCAATTTCTTACGTTAAATTAGTACTATTAGATATAATATACCATTAGATATAAAATAATTATTCACTGACTAATAATTATTGAAATAATTCGTCTTTATTTGAACCAATTTTATTAACATATACGTATTTTTTTATGTATTCAGGATTGCAAGCAAAATGTCCAAAATTTTTGGCTTGTAAGTTCTAATTTAAAAAACTTTGATATGGTGATCCTAAATAAAGATCTAAACGGATAACGAATCAAGATTTGTTAAGGTGTGAATTTAATAGCGTTTTTCACTGGTAAAACTGGTGCGCACTCAGTGCATATTAAAGCTGTTGTACACTAACTTAATTTCAATGTAAAAGTGAGATATCTCAATTAATAAAATACCCAATGTATATTTTATCAAATAGCACAATATAATATATTGAGGATTTCGCGGTTTAATTTTATATATTTTTATTAAACGTATATCTTTACGTCGATTTTTGTACAACGGCTTTAAAGTGCACCGAGTGCGCAGTAGTTCTGCCAATGAAAAACGCTATAAGTGTTGGTTATAGAAAATTTTGTTCGTAAAAGATTTAAGAATAGAAATGTGTTGCGGCACATAATAGCTCACAGACGAATACAAACATGTCGTGTGAATATGTATTTATGACAACTAAAGCTGTAACGTTAATTGCTCGCTAATAACACGACGTCCGACGCTAACAATAATCCGTCATAATTTACACCCCCTGATTCATAACATTGCGAGTTTGTGATCACGAATCGTATCACGGAGAGCAAGTCAAACAAATATATTTTAGTGAATATAGTGAGCATGAAAACATCAAAGCGCCGTTCCATCGATGTATCGAATTGCTCTTTAGTCTTGTGTGCCTTTCTACCACAATGATATTTTCTTTTGCGTACGCACATATTACTTTTTTTTATATATACGTTGAAGAATAAACATGAAAAAATGCAGCTACCAATCATTCCTAGAAAATTACAATCCTGGAAAAATCTGTCGCTTTCTAAGAGAGGAAGCAATCAATCCAACAAAGAAAGATAAAAATAAACTTGATGTTCGCGATACAAATCGACGATATAAATTTCATGAGATAGCAGAGCAACAAAATGCGTAACGTGAACTTCAAAGGGAAAGAGAAAGAGAGTGAGAGGAAGTATGATTCAGACTGTTAAAATAGAAACAATTTTGTGATGACAGGAGAAGAACTTGTCGATTCCAATCGTTTCCTTTATCGACCTGGTCGGGTTTCGTCAAATGAAATCGTAGAAGTAAAATTGGGATGCAGCGAGAGTCAGTAAAAATTAGCGCCGGCGTGCCTGGAAGTCGATTCTAATTTTAGCGTCTCATTCATAAGACTTCTCTCTTCATTGTGCTGGGAAACTTTTCATATACGTTATACATAGAGCGTATCTGTAATTATTGAAGCACACGGTATAAGTTTACATTGTCATTTAATTATGGTAAATTACAGAACAAGAATCGACACTTCAAAAAGTTTTAATCATTCGCGTTAGACACAAAATATTCGCGACTATAATTGTAATTAATAAGATTACCCGTAATCGAAGTGATAATTCAAAACAAACAGGAAATACGGATTCTCAAATGCTAAGCAAACAGATGGATAGTTACATGTTATATGGACGACAGTATACGTATGTACTTAACGTTGCCACTTAAGTCATTGTTATGTTTGCCAAACTCGAGGGTCTCTCGGAGCTCACTGAAACGTTTGTCAACGTTAAGTACATATCTATGTATATATTGATAAGCCTAAACAGAGTGTCTATCTATACAAATCGCCCGATAAGCTCGGCTTTCCCATGCCTATTGTAAATTCTCTGTGCTATGTAATTATGAATGATTACGTTACGTTCTTGTATTCCACTCACTAAGGAAAGCGAATAGAACCCATGCCTGTTGTAAATTCTCTGCGCTATGTAATTATGAATGATTACGTTACGTTCTTGTATTCCACTCACTAAGGAAAGCGAATAGAATTGCAGTTGTACAGATTGCGAATGCATCAGCTAATCGACCTATCGCAAAGCAACCTCTCATTTTGTACGATGTACCATTTTATCTTCAACATTCGGTGGACAACAAAAATAAAATCATACGTTTTGCAGAACGGAGTCCCAAAGTCTACGAGTACCTATCGACCTTTGTCACGTTACGTAGCTGTGCAAGATTAATCGGACCGTGCACTGCTGCGTGCCAAAACCAGCTCGCATTCTCGGTACATTGTTCAAAAATAATGTTATACAACTATGACCAGTCATTTGAGACCACTCATTCGGCCTAGGTATAAATCAAACGAGAAACGTTCTATCACCGAATTAAATTCATTCTAAATTTTTTGCAGTGAAATCTCACTCCAAGAGAGTGAAAATACAACTACCTTTGAAAAAAGTGAAAAAAGAGTGAAATATTTTCACTCTCTTCATTTTTTAAGAGTGAAATTTCTTTTTTTGGAGTGAGATTTCACTTCTTTGAAGTGGAAATTCACTTTTTTTCAAGAAGTGAAATATTTTCACTTTTTTTCAAGGGTGATTGTATTTTCACCTTCTTGGAATATTTCACTGTAAGAAATTTAGTGTTACTACGTATATATTATTATAGTATGTATAATACGTATATCATTACGGTTTGACAGTGATAACTGCAATACGGTTCGTCGAACTTATTATCTTATGTCTCTCATGATGAAATTGGAGAACACGGCGATATGCGAGTTGCGATTCGAGCCGACGATCGATCTAGAAAAATTCTTGTTCTGGAACTACCTCGAAAATCAAGTACATCCTTTGATATTTTTAATAGCACTCTCATATCGTTGCCGTGATCTTCAAGAACTCATTTTTTTCGCACTTCATAGTCGAGGCATTTCAGATGGCGAGTTATTTGATATCGATCAGATCGAAAGATAGACCAATGACAGGATGGGACATCTTGTAGAATGATAGTTTTATTATTATAAGTCTGTGAATAAATAGGGAAAAATCTGCGACAGAGACGACGTATATACTTAAAATAACGCCGATAATAGCGATTTATTTCGGAAATGTCGATGGACGTTGATAAAGCCGTCTATTTTTAAGCTTTGGCTAACTATTTAATCCAAGCCTCTACTGATGCACAATGATTCTCTAATTTTTAACAGAAATATTAATTGCGCATTATATTGCTAATAATAATGTATAAACTGCGAATTTCTAGTTAAAGTTCATTAAATTTAAAAAATTTAAGTACTACTTTTAAATTTAAGTACTTTAGTCAGTTTTAAATTAATTTAAATTCAAGCATATTTCCATCGTAAGTAAAAACTCTCTTCATTTTTCTGCTAAAATAAGATAAAAGTCGGACAGATGCATTAAAATTATACTTAGCGGATAGTAACTTTCGAAATAGTTCTTCTGCCATTATAATGTAAAAAAATATGAGAATTTTGCAACAAAGATAAAAAAAAAACGTTACAGCCTATTAAAATAACAACTTAAAATTCTAAGTATCACCTGGTTATTAGAACAAAAGTACAAAATAACTACAGATGATTTGTTTGGCAATTCGAGATTGAGTCTAATTTTTTGCATATTTTTTAATTGTTTAAATGAGCATTTGCGGGAATTCGGGACATGAATGTATCATAACTCTTTCTGTCATTTTCTTCGATTAAATTATTATTGCTCGCTAACATGGAATCTTACGCTGTAGCTTTAGAATTACAGTTAAAAAAAAAAAAAAAGAAAGGAACGTTAGCCGAATCGAGAAATATGGAAGTTGGAATATTTAGATAAAGGATTTAATAAAATCGTGTTGAACTCGCTGGACTCGTTGAAAGCCAGTCCATTCGACCTTGATCGCACAAGGAGGCGCCAGATGAACTGGACAACCTTGGAATTACTTTTGCGTGTCCTTGTACCGATTGCTCAGCACATTTCCTGCGTAATCGACATATGACCAGTCTTGAGACGTTCCTAGCCTCAAGTTTGAGTAACCTCAAAGACTCACACGTGTGCTTCGGGACTGATCGAAAGCCGGGTGTGTCAAGAGTGTGTGGAAATTTTTAGAACAGACGTACTAGCCAAAGAAGGTCGAAGGAAAAGAATACCGATTCGTAGGCGATATTCTTGCCTATTTGCTCAATTGTCGTCCGAGTTTAGAAAACACAATAAAAAGGCAGTAAAACAGTCTTGAAAAAATTGGTGGAATAGAGTTAGATCGGTACATTCGCACAAATCGCGAAATAAATTGAAAAAGATCGTTTTGTATCAAATATGATCCATTTTGAGGAATCGGAACTGCTCCAATTTTTACGCAAGTCATGCGAGAGACAAGACGCACATTAATACTGTTAGATTTAATACTGTTAGACAATAGCTGCGAGTGGAGGAAGATGTATCAAAAACGGATGCAAAGAGTGTTTTTCAAAGACGGAACGTCAATGAGTTCAAGGAAACCGAGAGTCCAATCAATGTGCGAAAAACGGGAGCGACAGACGTGGCGACGCCGAACGATGCATCGCAGAGTGTTGCATAACGAGAGCAGCGCGAAAGCGTAATAATTCCCGGGAGATGCAAGAGCCACGCAATCAGAAGATTATATGGTCTCCAGCGAAATTGATGCCAATTTGATGCTATCAAACTGCTTGCCCAAATATACTACTCTCGTACTTCTCTTATTTCTCTTCTAATAGATTCTAAGAAAATCATACAAATTTCACCTTCAGCATGTACTAAGTTCGCTGCATTTTTTGAGACCTGTTCTTTTTAGCTAAACTTTTTGACAGTCCATCTCTCTTTCTTTTCTCTCCACGTTAAAAAAGAAGGGAGAAGATGAACTGTGAAGTTCAGCTAAAATGAACAGACCTTCAGTGTAGCGGCGCACGAAGCCTTGATATTGATCTCACACGCACGTAGCGCTTCTTTCCGTTAGAAAACAACTGCATGTGCAAGAAAATTACAAGGCAAAAACACGAGAGGAGAAAGAAATATTTTTCGATTCGACTGTAATATTAATTGAGAAACTGGGCGCAAACAAGGCTCGAGAACAATGTATTAATCCTCCAATGGAAATGTGAAATTTTACCCTTTATCCTCAATCTGGATCTTAAAGATCAATGTAGATTTTTATATTGTCTCGAACCCTGTAGAAAATCTGAGAAAATTCTTACATACTTGTGAAAACTTTAATAACAAGTTGTTACTATCATCATAGAAATTGGATGGTATTTTACTTTTTACAGATTTAAATTTATGTACTAGAATTTACAATCAGAAAATCAAATGTGCCTTTAAAGTCCAACATTGCCAACGAAGAATTAAACAAAACATGTACCTAATATGTATTAAAAGGGATCAAACGTTATTTAAAGAGATTGCTCACATTCGACATCACACATTAGATTCATCCAACTAAATATCATCTTCAACTTATATCTCCGTTAAAACTACTCACTTTTAAAATAATTTTTTCGAATTATATTCTGATTTATACTGCTGATGCACCTGATCGTGTACAATATTTATGAAAAGTGCATAGGAGGTCTGCCGCCTGATCTGGCACACCGTCTGAACGGAGTCTGGCTCAAGAATGAGAGAGCCAACGTCCCTCCTGGGGTCAGGTCACGTTCTCAGGATTGCACCGGTGTCGGCGAACGATACGCGACTTTGCACAACAATGTTCCCATACAGTTTTCGCTCGTGATCTGCACGCAAGTTCCTGTGTTCACGATTTTTCATTACTCCGGAATTAACGAAATACTGTTAGAAAAAACAATCCCTTCCTACAACCACTGTAACTTATCGACCTAATCTTAGATTCTAGTAAAGTCGAAAAAAATTTTCGATGAAAGAATAGAAAGCTTCGCTACAACAATCTGCGGCTTGGAGAGAAGATTTTTGTTCTTTTTTAAAGATCTTTCTTCTTCTTTTCCATTTTTAACTCTTATATACACAATTGTGTTATCAAAAAAAAGAGTACAAAGTAATTTTACTTACAATATTTATATACAATTTTTAAAACAAATAAAAAATTTTATAAATACTTTCTGAAGATGTCAAAATAAATATAAAATTTGTTAAAGTGATGAGAAAATTTACTTGGGACACAAACAGCCCATCATGTGTAGTAAAAGACCGGAAAATCATCGTGTAGTGTACTAAAAGTTATTAATAATAACCTTTTATCATATTCGACATAATATGAGAATAGGCAGATCGCCTTTCGCAATATTCGCATCACAAATTGGAGGGTTATCGTGATAAGACTATCATGATAAAATCAAAGCCATACTAATTGTCACAGCTTGGTGTAATTGTAGCGATCCAATTTTTTTCTGTACCATTTTTTTCCTTTATGTCGTATTTATGGCTTCCTGGTAATCTATCAAGGAAACATCAGGCTAAACCAGATATGTCTGTCTGCGATGAGAATTATTACAACTCGCGGCGAACCGACATTGAAACGAGCACGATCGATACGAAAGAATAACGAGAAGAAGAAAAGAGAAATAATTCGCGTTTCGGACAGCGGGTCTCCGAGTAAAAAGAAATATTTCTCGTTTGACCAATATCGTAAAAATGCAATGTTTTACAATTAGCGTCGCGCCGCTGAATTATGCATCAAATGACCAAGACGCTAACCAACAGCGCAACATTTACATCCGGCAGGATGATTTAATGTGAGCGATTGCGTGCGGTCAGCATGGACGTAACGAATTTTACATTACGTAAAGTTCGACAGTTAGACAGGTACTTATATTTCGTAGCGATCGCGACACTAAAATGTATCCTACAAAGACGCGTAAAAAATCTATAATATATATATATTTATATATATATATATA
>NW_017298429.1:41091-53480 GCF_001594075.2 Trachymyrmex cornetzi
GCAACGTAAAAAATCTATAATACGACGCCGGTCATTTGTCCCTAAAAAAGATTTGAAAAAAGGCATGATCACGTTTCTCGCAAAGCATTTGACAATGATCGTCGTATTCTTGCATCTTGAAGATGTATTATACCTATTTTTACAAATATGTTAATATATTCATGCTATAAATATACTATATACATAAATATAATATGTATAAATTCTGTTTGTTACAATCTATTTTTCTTTAGTAACGCGTTTTTTTTATTGATTATTTTATTTGTTATTTTTATTCTTATAAATTAAAATTGAAAAAATAATTTAAAAAATTTTTTTTTGTATAGGTAAGTACTTTAAGCATTCAAAATTATTTATGTAATTTCAATGCGACTCAGAGATTAGTTACAAAGATTTAGAAGAAATAAATATTCTGTTCACACACACAGAACAACCAATTCTTTGTATCGCAATGTAATTTTACATAAATCCTTTCAAATATTTAAAGCATTTGTATTAAAAATTTTTTATCATTGTTTTATAATACATTCCCATACATTTCTATTAGAGAATAAATTTTAAAAATACTACTTCTTATTGACTTCTTATTAATTTTTCCAAATAGTAAACCGTCGCTAAAAATTTTCTGTATTATTTTTAAATGCGATCTAGAACAATCTGTATTTTTAATAACTTTTTCATTAACTACATTCCACTTTGAGCGCGACAAAAAACTGAGTTAGTTATGCAATTTTCTTTACAATTATGTGTAATGAATGCGCAATTGTGCCGAAGACTAATTACGAGAATATCTAAATGATATTCTTCGTTTTTTATTTAAAAGTTCTTGCGAAAACATTTGTATGAATTAGAAATAGCTTTTTAAAACTCTTTTTGAAATTCTCTGTGACAGTCGTTACGTCAAACATTAGCAAAAGAGGTCAACATACAACATATTGTGTATAATTACGTATAATTTGCAAAAATAATTAAGATAAACGTCAGGACGATATTTGTCATTCACGGGATGTTCATGTGCATTCAAAATAGTGCCGATTTTTACTTCATAATGAATCAAATAAGTTAATATTTTTCATGCGACATAATCTTGCGAATCAGAGACAAAAGATGTTTTCCATTTCAACGATAAACAAGCAATTTTATTCAATTAGTAAGTCTACGAGAATACCAATAAGTGTTTTGTTGACAATTACAATTGCACCAATCGCAAACCAATTTAGACAATAGTTCAAATTTAGCAAAATCGTTAATTATCAGTGCATACATGCGTAGAAATTACTGTATTATCATAATAGTACACACATCAACGAATGCGGTGATTCTTTGAACGAATTAAGGAAATCACGATTGAATTCCGCGTGCCAGAGCGTACTACACGTCTATCCTTAGATGCGGCGGTTATGTAATTGCTCGGCACCGACAGCGGCGATGGTTTGCAGCAAAATTCCTAGGTTGATCCGATATGTCTGGGCAATAGAATCAATAACGTCACGTCGTACCACAATGGGCTTAATAGAAAATCACGTAAATGTTACGTAAGTTGCGCCGAAGACTTTAGCTGCGAATGACAGATTATAAGTAAAAGATGAGCATTTTTCCTTATTCTCTCTAAGGATTTCCCGCGGCGTTATTTTCAGTCATGTTCAAGATCACGGTTATCGCAATCAGCCGATCGCGATTGAATGATTTATTTGATCGGTTGGCCAGGCAGAATTGAAAAAGGCGATTAAGAAGACGGTAATTGATGTTTGAACGCCTTCTTCTGGAAAGCTCGGGACGACCTATTGCACAAAAGCGAAACGTGATCCAGGATCCGTCGCGGACGACGTTGCGAGTGATTCCCGCGGGAATTGTTGCGCCCGTTCCGGTATATCAGAGTTCCTGATTCGATATCATGATTGACCTCAGAGCATCAACCCCCCTGACCCGCTTTTCAGATCACGGGACCACGCTAGAGCGGCGTCCTTCCGGACATAATTCGTAATAGGTATTTTCCATTCGATGATACAAGTCGACACAGGTGTCGTTCCATCTTCATTACTCATTAATTGCCCGTGACTACCAATGTAGTTTAATTTTAATCTTGATTTAACTAACTCTTCTTCTTTTTCTGATTATAAAAATTAGAAAAAGATGAAGAGTAAGTTGAGAACCGAAATTAAAGTTAATCTTGGTCTTCAACATTGGTAGAAACGGGCATAAATATCAAGAAAGATAAAATGACGCTTGTGTCGATTTGTGTTACTAAATGGAAATCCAATACAGATCAGATGAGACACGTTAATTAGGTGTCAAAAGATAATATTTTTTTTAAGAACAAAACATTGTGTGTTTTTAACGCTTACATATATGCTTTAAACATTATAAAAAAAGAACATGTTTATAACATGATTTTTATCAACACTAACGTTAACCAAGGTTAGTGCTAATTTATACCGTCGCGACCGGCTGTTTACCTCACGACGATTACGTCACAATAACGTCACATATGCACGGGATATGTGACGCCGCTCATTGTTAAAAGCTTGAGTAATTAGCGCGTTCTGTCATATTAGTGAGCGACACGATAATTGATTATAATTGAAATAACGATGAAACCATCGTTATTTCGCATGATTTTTTTTTTCAAGCTATGCACGACATGTATTACGATACAGATTTCCTTGGGAGCCAGGAAAATTAATTGGATCGCTGGTTAAATATTTTAATAAATAGAATTTGTACTTTGTTGGACAAGTATATAGAGATGCACCTGCGACAGGTGTGTGCCGTCAATGTGTTAATCACCACGGAACAAACATTGCTGCTAAATTATCGAGATCTTATCGAATCTTATTACGTTTAATTAGATTTATCACGAAAAAGATTCTGGCTATTCCTGTTAACCGAGGTTCAACTTATTCTTTATCTCTTTTCAATTTTAAAATTGAAAAAAGATGAGAAATAAGTTAAACCTCGGTTAAGAGTTAATCATGAGTTGTGAAACTGGGCCTAAATCAATTGTCATCTGGGAATTCCACGTCGCTTATCGTTTTGTATATAACGATTATGTATAAATAATTTTAAAATGACTTATTTTATAAGTAAAGTAAAACAAATAAAATGTTTGTACTTAACAAAAAATAAGATAAATATTCTATTAATTCTTTGTGAATCGACAATCCTTTTTTATTTTATAAACTGATCGCTCAATTTTTATAAAACTATGGCTTGTGGGATATTTGATAATGCTTTCGAATCAGGATCAAAAATAAAAAATTTTAAATGGTGGATTGAATATAGTGGACAGAATTTAAAAAATATTATTTGATTATCATAAAATTGGGTTTTAGGGAGTTTTTAATTGCGAAGTATTAGATCAAATTTCTAGTTCCGCTTTATTTGAAACTCATTAGTGCTACGTAAACAGTTAGTACTGATTTCCAAATTGACTTTTAAAATCTAATTACAAACCCTGTTAACACTCTCGTCCTTATAGAAGCTACTATCCTTTCAAATTCGATATTTCCATGTTACATTCAAACCTAGAGATCACAAAAAACTTAAAACCAAGATAATCACAGTAATTAGATTATTTTTTTTAATTTAAATTTTAGAATTCTGAGACCAGAATCAAATTCAACGACCCTAAGTCCGGATCTACAATAGATGTTTTAAGCCTTAAGCCGTAAGAAATTGACCAACTACAGTCAAATGTGAGGAGAATAATTGATTGTGATTCGTCCATTCCTTAAAGCTTAAAAATCTATTGTAGATCCGGGGTAAAAGCAACATCTTTGACAAATTACTTTGTTAGAAAGCTCTGGCTCTCAAATATTTAAGAAAGGATAGGAAGAGATAAATCGTAGTATAACTAAAAAGTTACATTGTCAGGTAGCTACCTTTGAAATAGCGTTTCACTATTCCTTTCTGTGAAGGTTATAGTGTCGCAGTGTCGGTCAGTCGCATTGTGATACGTTTCGAAACTAAAATTCCGGCGACGGTATCCCGCTGAATTGTCAAGGGCGTCAATATGGCAATTTCTTATTTTTCTTTTCAGTCAATAAAGATTTGTTTTAACATTATTTTTGATATATCACTTAAAGTTTAAAAGTTTTTTGCTAGAATAAAATAAAATTATAGCTTAGAGCAAAAGTTAAAGGATTATACACACAGAAAAATATCATTTTATTGTTAAGGGAATGCTGGAGGGACCCAATTATTGACATATATATTGCAGTTTGATCAAAATCTCCGAATTGATTAAATGGAATAAAAAATCCTTTTACAGGATTAAAATAAATACAAAATCCTGATGTGGTGCAGTAGATGTTATAAAATCGAAAAAAAAAAAATTTTTTTAACTGTTTTTTTTTATTTTAATATAAAATCCACTGTACCACGTCAGGATTCTGCGTTTACTTTAATCCTGTAAAAGGATTTTTTATTCCATTTAGTCAATTCGGAGATTTTGATCAAACTGCAATGTCGATAATTGGGTCCCTCCAGCATCCCCTTAAGAAAAGCGATTATTCAATTTACTTTCTTCCTTTTAAGTAATCGTTATCTAATCAGAAAACATTTTCTTGATAATAATCTTAAAATATTTATTACAAATGTACTTATAATATTTATTACAAATTAAAAAAAACTCAATATACATATACTTAAAACAAGAATTTATTTTCTTTTGAAAAATATTATAAAATGGATGGAAGAGAGAGAGAGAGAGAGAGAGAGAGAGAGAGAGAGAGAGAAGCGACTTTATATAATAAGCAAATCAAATTTGTTTTAATTTAAAAAATCTTGATTAAAATATTAAACTTACTAGGATTCAGAATATTTTGAATAAATTTGATGCTTGTGGGAATTTATAGATTTGTGGATATATAAACTTTTATAAAATACATAGTCTATACTTT
This sequence comes from Trachymyrmex cornetzi, assembly GCF_001594075.2. Taxonomy (NCBI): domain Eukaryota; kingdom Metazoa; phylum Arthropoda; class Insecta; order Hymenoptera; family Formicidae; genus Trachymyrmex; species Trachymyrmex cornetzi. The sequence continues at coordinate 45,993 of NW_017298429.1, forward strand.
TGAAACAGAAAAGTACGTACTGTACACAAGTAATAATTACTACTTGAAACATATACTTTTCTGTGTGCAGACAAGAGAAAACAGAGAGAGGAGGGTTAACAATAAGCCTAAAAGATCATTTATACTGACTGCAAACTGTTAACTTATGCTGTAAGAATGCAGGCTATAAGAAGTTGATCAATCATAGTCGAATACGAGGAGAATAAAGTCGATTATTCTCCCCACATTTAACTGTGAACAGTCAATTTCTTATAGCTTACAGGATAATTAAATTAACAGTTTATGGCCAGTATAAATGATCCGTAAATCTAAACAAGCTAATCTATACAAGCGAGACAAGCGGTTTTTTCTCACCATCATATTGTTCTCCACGACGTATTCGATGCTGCACATCTGATAGACAAAATAGGCGCGCATCAACTCCATAGTAGTCTTACTTTTAAAAGCGGCGATTGGGTCGTTAAACTTCAAATCGAGCGGATCGATCTGCCGAGGTATCGCCGATTGTTGCTGCTGTCGTTGCTTCTTTACGTCAGTGGCGGCGGCGGCGGCGGCGGAGGAGGAAGAGGAGGAGGAGGAGGTGGCATAGCCACGCACCTGTGCAACCAACCGCAATGACGGTGGTGTCCTAGTAACCGCTGCCGCTGTTGTTGCTACCGTCGTTGTCGCCGCCGCCACCGCGGCGTTCTCCAGGAGGCCGATCACAGCCAACGGCGAAGCGCCGCACTTGACCAGCTTTTTGCCGGCGCAACATCGCCGGGGCACGCTCCTCAGAAACGCCATCGTTTTCGGCGCGCGCCAACGAAGGAAGGTGAACAGGAGAGGGGCGATGAGAAGGAGGGAGGAAAGAGTGAATTATTGGCGAGCGAGAGAGGCCGTCGGCGACGCGGCTAGCGGCTTCCGCGTCACCGAAACGAGATATCACGTTCTCACCGAGGCTGGCTTGGTTCTCCCTCAGGTTGAACCAAGGGATCGTTAAGAGACCGGAAAGAGAGGATATAGGAAGGAGCGAGGGCGAAGGACGAGTCGTGACAAATCGCGCGGACGATCCGCTCCGTCGACGGCAATGCTAGGAATAAATCGAACCTGTCGAGATCGAATCGGAAGATCTCGGTAAGAGAGCCGGACGAGGGTACCCAGGTGAAATTGTCGCCGAAATTTCCCGATGTGCAGGAAATTAGGATCCTGTCGTTGTCGCCGCTGCTACCGATTGACGTTGGGGCTTCGTCCCTTCTCGCGATACACTCGATGATGCTCGATGACGTGCGCGCGGTGTCCAGCACGAGAATCGCAGAGCGACGCGGCGCGACTGACCGACGATGACCGGTCGGATGACGGCGGCAGCGGATCCCGTCGGCGTCCACCGTCGACGTGAGAGCCGATGAGAGCGACGTTGGGACGGTTAGGAGAGCGCGCGAGTAATAGCACGGCAAATGGCGACCGGTCGCTCCGCTCTCTGTCTCACGACGCGACGGGAATATTGATTTTCGTTCGCCGGGGACACCACGGCACGTTCCGACTACGTACGATACCGTGGCCACCGGATCCGCAGACGGCTTAAATATAACGCGCCCGCGTCGATCGGAATTTCGTCGACGCGCTTCGTTCCCCCGACTAGCGCGCCGCCGTCGCCGCCGCGTTCCCGCGACGCCGATTGGCCCGTCGACGGAGGTGTGCGTCCTCGACCGCCGCTCCGATTGGCTGTCTCTCTCCTTTTTTCGCAAATGTGTGCGCGGAGACGCGCTGCGCACAGTGGCGTCGAATTACCGCGACTTATGTTTCACTTCACATTTCCACGTTTTTCCCCACACCGTCAACTGTAGCGATTTCGTATTTTTACTTCGTCATTACACAGAATCACGCGGACAGACTCACGTGAGATCAAAGTGCGAAAAATGAGAGATCTCACTCGAATTACAGAATCGACCCCCAGTAGATCTTTTCTGTAACTCGATTAATGCAAATTTCGTTATCATTATAACGCCGGTGCGCAGCTTTTTTATCATGGTGAAAGAGCTGCGCAGCAGCGTTATAATGACAATGAAATTTGCGTTAAGAGTACAGAAAAGATCTACTGGGGGTCGATTGGGGTCGATTATGTAATTCGAGTGAGATCTTTCATTTTTGCGTTAAGAGTTACAGAATAGGTCAAAGACATAGAGAACGGACTGCGCGATCCGTATCTAAGTAATGTATCAAATATCAAATGTGATCGACAATAGAGAGAGAGGTCCGTAGGAGACGGCCAATCCCCCTCTCATTCTCTCTCCCATTACACCATTGAATAGAAAGAGATAGAAATGGCCGTCTGCCACGGTCCCTCTCTCTCATCCCTATCGACCATTTTGACACATGGATCGCGCAGTCCATTCTCTATTTCTTTGGAATAGGCCTGGGTACTTATCATGAAATATGTCGGAATGGATTCCGATAGGAATTATTCCTTTTTCCCTATAAAACACAATAGAAATCTAGGGAATTGAATAATTCCTATCGGAATCGATTCCGACTTGTTCTATGACAGGTACCCTGCTGGGCTGCGTTCAGGGTATCAATCATGAAACTTTATCCCTAAGATGAAAAGTGAAAAGTGAAAATTTTAACCATTGAAATTAATGGAGAAATTTTTCACTTTTCACTTTTCATCCTAGGAAAAAAATTTCATGATTGATACCCAGAATTAGTGTTTCTTAGTCCGAATAAATTCTTGGAAAATTTGGGAATAAAACGGGTTTTTTTCGATTTTTTCTTTGCCATATTTTTGTAGCCTTTTTTTCTTTATTAAATAATTTTATTTATATTTCAATATTACTTTTTAGTAACAGAAAGTAAAAGTAAGAAGTAAAGTAAGAAGTAAAAGAAATATTTAAATTTCTTTTACTTTTAATACGTATTGCTGTGTTGTATGACAAAGTTTGCAGATATATTCGTAAATATCGTAATCATATCAATTGTTCGTTTCGTATCTTCGTATTCGTTTGTATTGTTTATAGTTCGTATCAATCGTATCATTGTATTTGAAATTTGAGACAAATGTTCTATTTTTAAAAATAAAATAACTTTTTAAAATAATTTAAAGCAACATTCTATCATTAAATTCAAATATAAGCGAAAAAATATTTTTTCGGAAAAAATGGAAAAAATTTAGGTTTTTCCTCGATTTTATTTTTCCTGAAAATTAAGAATACTATAAGAGAGTTTTTTTTTAATTTTTCCGTATTTTTCGAAAAAAACCGAAAAATACACATTTTTTTCCCTCGATTTTATTTTTCCAGAAAATTAAGAACACTTTGAAAGAGTGTTTTTAAAATTTTTCCGTATTTTTTAGGAAAAAACCGAAAAAAATCCAGTATTTTTTCCTCAATTTTATTTTTCTGGAAAATTAAGAACTCTACATAGAATTATCATCTGGGTGCACCTAGATGTTCTTTTATCTTTGTTTAACATTCGTGAACAACAAGAATAAAACGACATCTGGGTGTATCCGGACGACGATTCTGAACGCAGCCCAGCAATTTAATTAAAGAAAAACTTTTGCAATGCAATACCACCGACGAGATACTATTAAAGACCGACATCCTTACGGGAGTTCGCGTCCTTGTGAATATTGAAGTGATTAAGAGTTAAAAACTGATAATATTGTACTAATTTTATGATTTATTAGTTTAGTAGATGTATTTATGCATTTATAACTCAATAATACTCGATTTTTCTTTAAAATTGAGATTTCAGTGTTATCATCAAAGTTTAATTATCAATAAAGATGATAATTGCAGAGAGAAAATTGTGATTTTTTTGCAATATATAGAATATTACAGCTTTACAAGTATATATATTTATTTATGGGACATTTATGTAATAAAAAATCATGAATTTAATAATGCATGAGCCAAATATTTATGTTAATAATAGCAAATTTATATCAATTGTCGGTAATGTCAGCGTTCTTGAATTACCTCCGGGCCTTTGGGACCCTTTGTATATCGCCGAAAATTTGAAGGGTTGACGGTCTTTAATAATATCTCGTCGGTGGCAATACATATGGTGCAAAACATCGCGGGAATTTGAATAGTGCATATGGTGCAGATCCGCCATTTTAACGCAATCACCTCGAAAGCCCATTGCGGTACTTTGTTATCTAGTGACTAAGGCCTGTTCTACAATACGTCGTGTGTCGCTGTTGGATGTCGGGCGCATGCGCATTGCACTGTCGGCTGTCGTTTCTCACTGTCGCGAGATTGCGCGAGACGGCTGTCGACGTCGGTACAAAAGATGGTCAACTCTCATCTTTTACGACAACGACAGACGACCAGCGACATCCAACAGCGACACACGACGTATTATAGAACAGGCCTAAGGGGCTTCTAAAGACGTCTGTATTACCGACTAAACACGTATAATTTTTGTATAATGAATACTCTTTTTCTCTTTCACGGATTGGAAAATCCTTTTCTAGGATTAAAGTGTACGCATTAAGGGGATGCTGAAGTGACGGTCGAAGTTAATCAAGGTCGATAGTAGACTTTTTTAAATTCCAAATTCGATAATAGTGACATCTTTCGTTCATTTCTTATACTTATTTTATATCATTGTGTCTCGCTCAAACGCATCATCTGTCCTTATCTAACATATTGCAACGCGGGGTGATCCCGATTGACCACGGCTCGATTGGACACCACCAATCACAGCGACCGGTGCTTAGGAGCTTTGTAGTCTCAAGCGCTGTGAGTGGCTCGTGTCCAATTGAGCCGTGTCCAACTGGGTGCCACCCGTATACGAACGAAATTTTTGGCGACTCTTTTCTCTTATACCAAAGCCCCTACCTCGTTTCTAAAAGCATAGAATTGTTCTTCAAAATTTTCTGTAGGCTGCTGACTACTTATTTTAAACGGGTAAAATCCGAAACTCTTATATGCAGCACATATTGTGACGAGTTGACTGCAAGAGCCGGTGACAAAACTAAAATTTTTAATTTTCTTTCATATTTCGCATTAAATTGTAGCTGGCAGCCTGTGTTGTTGTCGATACTTTAATTGTGGAGAAGGACTTTTCAATCCATAAACACAATTAAGAGAAAAGAGTCTTTAAAAATTAATGGTAAAACAGGACACTCCAGCATCCCCTTAATACGTGTTTGTGAGGTGGAGTCTACGCTGAGAATGATCAAAAATTTCGAAATCGATATATTTTTTACCATTTCTTATAGCGTTTTCGGCCCGATCGGGTTTGCACCAACCTGGGTTGGATTAATCTTTCCTATTGGTTGATGTCACACGCTCTACCAATAGGAGAGCGCAAAACGCCATTAATCCAACCCAGGTTGGTGCAAACCCGGTCGGACCGAAAACGCTATTAGTGTAACATAGCGTCTCAGATGTCAAATCGTGACATTTGCTTTGAAAAGTATATGAAAGCTTTGCAACCCGAATGTACGAAATAATAGTTCCCAAACACGTAATTTGTAGGGAGGATCCCGTTTGCCTACAGTTTTGATTGTACACACCACTCATATCAACTGGTGTCTAGTAATTTTTTACTGTTTTGCCAATGAGATTATTTTATTTTTAAATTGGCCAACCAGCGATACATGTTTGCAATATGCGATGTGTGCAATCGGAGCCCTCCCGAAAATTGACACGTATGTGTGACTGCGTGTATCATAGGCTTCGTGAGATATTGCTGGGGTAGTATAAAAAGAGAGGGCTCCGATTGCACACATCGCATATTGCACACATGTATCGCTGATTGGCCAATTTAAAAATAAAATAATCTCATTGGTTACCGGACAAAATCCATAAAAAATGGCGGACGAATGTTGGCATTTCTAGAAAATCCCTAGGATCCATAAATTTATTTCTGTAAGTTGTTAATTCTATTGCGCGTTAGAGTATACAGAGGTGCAGCATCGTGCAGCGCTCAATCCAAATGTTACAAAATTTGATTGACAGTTGTTTATCCATGCCAGTGCATGTTAACAAATTATACAAATACAAATACATACAGATTATACAAATTATATCAATCGATAATTTATCAATATTTTACTTTATATGTTTATATGAACTATTATAATGAAAGATGTATCTACCGTGTTCCAGTGTTGGTACATGTAATCTAGCTAATTTTTTTTCGGTCATTTCGTTATATAATAAATTTTGTTACAAATAAAAATAATTAACTCAAAGTTAACATGCATTAGCATGGATAAACAACTGTCAATCAAATTTTGTAACATTTGTATTGAGCGCTGTACGATGCTGCACCTCTGCATACTCTAACGCGCAACAAAATTAACAACTTACAGAAATAAATTTATGGATCCTAGGGATTTTCTAGAAATGCCAACATTCGTCCACCATTTTTTATGGATTTTGTCCGGTAACCATCTCATTGGCAAAACAGTGAAAAATTACTAGGCACCAGTATGAGTGATGTGTACAATCAGAACTGTAGGCAAACGAGATCCTCCCGTATAAAAAGACATGCGATATTGCGATGTGCCGCGCGCGGTGCGACATCTAGTGATTTCGTCGGAGTTCGAGCTTTTCTTAGGGTGCCGTCCCATGACGCGTATCGCTGTACGCGCGTATTCGCGTATCGAAAGATACGACCAATCACTGAAGATCTGCCGTTTTACATACGCGATAATTTTGCCCTTAATGTCCCATGGAGCGGTTCGTGCGTAAGCGGATTAGCGGATCGCCAATTACAACATCATTCTGTTAGATCTGCTTGCAAAATTTGCAAGCAGATCTAACAGAATGATGTTGTAATTGGCGATCCGCTAATCCGCTTACGCACGAACCGCTCCATGGGACATTAAGGGCAAAATTATCGCGTACGTAAAACGGCGGGTCGTTAGCGATTCTTATTTCATGTAGAAGTGCTCCTTAACCAAAAAGGTAGATACAAATAAATACGGTAGTATATTAGAGTCCTGATTGAAAGAAATTATAATCTATTCAGTACTATTTAGTACAAAATAAGATGTTATTTTTGTTACAGAAAAAATGGATTCAAATGAAGACTATATATTGTTAGCAATTTTTACATTAGTAAACAAATTCAAACAAAGTAATCCCTTTAAACAAGAAATACTGCGTCGAAAAATCTTTTTGTATGCATTGTATGAAAATATAAGAAACAAAGGAAAAGACAAACAACATCAATTTTGGGTACGACCCATATTTACTGTGCATCGACATTTCTTGCAAGGAGCTAGTGAAAATCTCGTCAAAGAAATGGAGTTTGAAGATGAAACAAAATTTCGTAATTACTTTAGAATGGATTCAATTACATTAAAAAAATTATTGGAATTAATTGGTCTATTAATTACGAAGCAGTCTGTCGTTCGCGAACCAATTTCCTCTGAAACGCGTTTACATATCACACTCCGCTATCTAGCTTCAGGAGACAGCATGATGACAATATCATATGCTTTTCGTGTTGCCCACAACACCGTTTCAAAAATAATAGCGGAGACTTGCA
>NW_017298429.1:53674-54012 GCF_001594075.2 Trachymyrmex cornetzi
TATGAAACGGAAGAAATCTGGCAAAAAAAAGCGTCGCTCTGCCCCACGAACCAAGATATTAAGCGTTAAGAAAAAATAAACCGCTGATTATTGCGTATAGGCATATACGACGCGTACGTAAACGGCGGATCGTCGGTGATTGGTCGGATCCTTCGATACGCGAATACGCGCGTACAGTGATACGCGTCATGGGACGGCACCCTTACCGGCACTTAAATCACATTTGACCCTTAGGGTGATGTCCCATGCAGCGGATCGTGCGTAAGCGGATTCGCGTATCGCCAATCACAGAATCATTCTCTTAGGGCCTGCGCACAATAGAGGAACAAGAATTAGAT
>NW_017298429.1:54336-54843 GCF_001594075.2 Trachymyrmex cornetzi
CCCTTAGATATGTTTGCGAAATTTGCAAACAGATCTAAGAGAATGATTCTGTGATTGGCGATACGCGAATCCGCTTACGCACGATTCGCTGCATGGGACATCACCATTAGAGAGTTTGTCAACACTCGAGGGGACCTACAGTTTAATACTGAATCCGAACGGCGAACGAGAAAAATCGTGTATATGGGGCGCAAGTAGGATCGAACCCGAATCTACAGATCACGAGTCAATCGCACTGAGCGGCGAGTCATTCGGTGTCCCATATATACAGGGTGCGGCGCCAAAATCCGGACAAATTATACATTTTTTCTAAACATATGTTTTATTGCTACAATGAAAAGGTTTATAAAATTTGTTTATCTCCATTGTTTGTAAGGCCATAAAGAACATATTCACTCAATATATCCCCCGCTTGCTTGAATGACCGCCTCCATTCTCGGTCTGAAGCGTGCGCAGGCACGCTTTAATGTGTCACGGTCCATATCAGTGAATGCCGCTTCAATAGCG
>NW_017298429.1:54882-55876 GCF_001594075.2 Trachymyrmex cornetzi
ACCCTTTCAACCACGCCCCATACGTAGAAGTCCAAAGGATTCAAATCTGGGCTGTTCGGAGGCCAGAATTCTTTTGACCAAAACATGTCAACGTTGTCCGACAACCAATTTTGCACCAAATGACTTGTGTGGGCGAGCGCACCGTCCTGCTGGAAAACATATGACTTTCCAGACGACACAGTTTCCATCCACGGCTTCACTACATTTGTCAGAACACGCAAATAAACTTCTTTTGTGACATTTTCCCCTTTGTTAAAAAAATGCGGTGGCATGACATCACCCTCACTGGACACAACACCTAGCACGTGAACATTCGCCGGAAATTTCGTTCTTGCAACAATGGGGACATCTTCAGGGTTATGGGCGAGCCAGCGGTCATTCCTTCGATTGATTTTCGCATCCACAGTAAAAATTTTCTCGTTAGAAAAAAACTTGAGTCGTCCGGCAGCATTGTGTTTTAAGGAACACAAAAGCAGGTTGCAGCGTTCAACTCGCATTGTCCTAGCGGCTTCGGAAAGCGTCTGTCTCACTTTAATTGTGTAAGATTTGTAGCGAAGGTCCTCCTCGACGATTCGACGAATAGTTTTCTCGCTCACACCAACAACCGACGATAATTTTCGGATCGACTGCCCTGGATCCTCAAAAATCAGCTCCTGAGCTCGTTGAATGATGTCGGGCGTCCTGACAACGCGCTCCTTCGAGTGGAATTTCCTCGCCGACGTTGCAGAACCTTCGTTGGACTTTTCCGACTCATGGTACTTTGCGAAGACATCATACACAGTCGATCTCGGATACCCGAAGAACCGAATGATTTCTGTCGCCGAGTGCTCGGCGCGAATACTTTCGATAATCGCGGCTCTTCGGTTATACTCCGCACTTGGTTTCAACATTGCGACTGTTTCGAGGTTATGATCATGGTGTCTTATTACACCATGGTTATGGCCGGTATTCATAGTCAGATCTTATATTCAAGACCTTCTTAAGTACAGTCTTA
>NW_017298429.1:55887-59375 GCF_001594075.2 Trachymyrmex cornetzi
AAATAAGAACTGACTATGAATACCGGCCTATATGATGGTTTAGTACATGCGTCAAACTATTTGAATGCCAATCGCGACATCTACCAATGGTATTGAACGGAGGGAATTTCAACTTGAAATCTGTCCGGATTTTGGCGCCGCACCCTGTATAAAGTAGGTAATTTAGTGAACTACTTACTCAAACATGGCATAAATAAAAAAACTACAAATAATACTGGAGGAAATGACATGAATACGAATTATCAATCAGAAAAAAATAACGAGTAACTTCTCAGATTGATAGACATACTCGCATTTGAAAAAATGAAAAAAAAAACAACGGTAAATATTACAAATTTTTATGTTTTATCCTTTTTTAATCGCTCCTTTAGTAAGCACTCATATATAACGAACACATAAGAAATCAAATATTAAGTATTTGTTTATCATAAAAATTATAAAAATTTGAGTCTGCTATTTAAAATGTGTATTTTGTAAATTTTATCAGTATTTCAGTTAAGTATAATTCCATTTAGTTCATAATATCAAAATAAAATAGTACAAATTTACTATAATGTTTTTATTATAATTTACTATAATAAAAATTTACTATAATAAAATATACTTAAATATTTAATAACTGATGGCTGTTCAGACAGTTTATCTATTGGAGTAATTTTGAAACATTGTTTATTTTTAATAGTATTCGATACTAAACATTTGATTTTTTAAATATTTAGATAATAAGAATTCCATCCACCTTTGATGCGCGCGATTATAAAGTAATGTACTTGAGTGAGAAATTTAACTTTGTAGTAATAATCACAAATATATTCCAACTTTTTAATCTATTGTTTATTTCGTTTGTATTTGCAGATTCACTTTTGAATAGGATACAATAGAGATTCCAATAGATTTTGAAAATAATATATGGAAAAGTATCAGCAATTTCAACTGGTTGTTAACTGGAACTATTGAATGAACTGCCACGTTTGATGAATTAAATATTATCCTTCTATAAAGACGTATACTGTTTTATTAATTGTATTATTAATCATTTATTATGTTAATTAATTATCATGTAACGTCATAAATAATTGAATTTTTTCTACATATTAATTTTTTATACATCTGATATAATGCTTGGATTAGGATTATAAATATCCAAATATTATAATACTCAAGTTATATCAAAATAATTATTGTTACTCAAAAACATTCGAATTACTTGAATGATTCAAATATTAATGTCCGGAAAACAAAATCTGAAAATATATTAACTTAAATCTGAGCTTAATTAACTTCGAGAATAGAAAACGTTATTGTAAAATATGTCATATATGATTTAAGGATACGAATAGTTCAGAGAATTAATCATAAAATTTAACGTTTGGTGAATTAATATTCGGATATTCGAATACTAAAATTGTAATAATATTTGCAGTATAATATTTATATTTATTGTTAGTCTATTTTACTTATAAAAAATATGTCATTATATAAAGTTTATAAAAATAATCTTTTAATAAAACACGTATTATATATATATATATATGGTATATCCACACAACATACATAGCTGCATAAACGTATACATGCATAAAGAAAATTGTCCAATCGCATTTCTCATATAAAGACGCACGTAAAATGTGATTGGATAATTTTCTTTACGCATATGTTTATGCGGCTATGCAAGTTTGTGTGGATATAACCTTAAGCCTATTCTACAATGTATTCTACAATGTATTCTACAATGTATTCTACAAATACAAATATCAATATTATAAATATTAATAAATATTGTTAATATCTAGAACTCTACGGAGGTATTTCAGTCAAGAGAGACGTTTCAAAGAAATGACTGAAAAAGTTGTTTCGTATAATAATATAAAATAAGAAGAATATCGCGAGACGTTTCTTGAACATGTGCATGTATTTAGGAGTCGATAATATTTAATTTTTATTTTTGCTTCTTGACGAAACTATACTTTTGTTATTGTCATCCGTACCTCATGCTTATTTATATCAGTGATAATTGTAAAAAAATGCAATTTTAATTAAAATATTATACTGCATTGTAAATATATATATTTATAAAGTATATTTGTATAATGTTAAATCATGAATATTTCATCAGTAATAATTTTCTTGCATTGAATTAGGACACGAACCGAAAAATCTGCGGAGGTTATCAGCAAAATTCCCCTTATCAAATAGAAGTCGAAAAAAGCGTACACAGATGGCACATATGAAACTCATGATATCGACAATCGATACTAAAATAAGGGCCAGCACTTTCATCAAGCTCAGTTAACTTAACTAGCCTAGTAACTATAATGAAATAGAAAAAGATAGAAATAGTTGTATCTCTTTCTATTTCATTACAGTTACTAGACTGGCTAAGTAAACCGACGATGGTGAAAGTGGCCCTAAATCGTTCTATGTATCGATACCGGAAACGAAACCACTATTGCAGATGATTTTTTGTAGACGTGATCTTGTGAAATGTGGATACCTTGACGAAAATAAACTTTGTTGACAACCGATCAATGACGATTTTTGAGAATTTTTACGCTTTCAAACTTTATAAGAACGCTTACAGAACACCAATGCATTTAAACACTTTCAGAACGCTTATAAAATACAGTATATATCGTTTCATGAAAGTTCTGTAATGTTAACGCTTTTCAGAGGGCGTTCAGTAAACGCATCTTCCTGCAGAGAGTTCACTGTCAGACTTTTCAAACATTTATTAAACGCTTTCCTCAACTGCGTAACACAAGCGTTTTTCCTTCGTTTAACAAACATTCTTCTACATATCCAATTTTCAAGCAGTGCACAACATCGCTACCAGAGGGACACAATGAAATTTAATTTCTCGCATTTAAAAACCACATCAAATAGGATAAAAAGCGCAGTATGATGAGACTTCTCAATGAAAAATTTTGTACCTTTTTTTTATAAAGTGTCTGCGTTCAGCGCAGGCTCAACACTTGAACTAAACGTTTATGTAAACGTCAAACAAACATTCATAAAACTTCTTATTTTTGTCAGAAAATGCCTTCCAAACGTTGTAGCTGTAATTTCCGCTTTATGAACACTCTACTGACCGTTTCTGAATTCTCAACAAATTCCTGCAAACGCTTATGTAAACGTTAAATAAACGTTTATGAAACTTCTCATTTTCGTTGGGGTAGACGCGTCGGACTAATAAGACTTACCGACAGATACCTGCATTGATAGTACCCGGATAATGGCTGCGTTCAGCAAACTCAACAGTTGAGTGAGCGCTCACTGTTATTGGTGTATTCTTTTAGATCGTCCAACCAGATTTTAGGTCTAGAAGAATACATCAATAGCAGCGAGCGCTCACTTAACTGTGAAGGATCCTCTACATAGAAGTAGTAGATGGTCGTCGAGTCTTAAGTCGTAGGAAACCAACCAATCACAATCAAATATAAGGAGAATACTCGATTGGAATTGGTCAGTTTTCTACGACTTAAGGAGGT
>NW_017298429.1:59565-89853 GCF_001594075.2 Trachymyrmex cornetzi
GTATTTGTTTTCAACAAATATTAATATTTGAAATGTTAAGAATCGAATAAATTTATGTTTAATATATAAAGTATAGCATATTAAAAATATATTTGAAGAGTAAAACAATTTTTACCACTCGGTTTATTAACAATAATAAAAAATATAACCAAAGATGTGATACTTCTGCCATTGAAACTGTTTGATGGAGAAAATGTGGGCAGCGTTGTTTCATCATCGCGAATCAAGAATATTCTATCAGTTGAGTAGTGCCGTTAAAGTCTCACTACAAATGCTTCTAAGCATTTGATTTACTAATCACAGAAAAAAATTGTACTAAATGATTTGTCAAAGAACGCTTCAAAACATTTATAGTGTCACGTTAACCTTATCTACTCGTCAGACATTACAGTATTACCAACTTCGATTTTTCAGTTTTACACCAAGTTGCCAAATCATTTCTTGAGCTAAAAATATTTATTGTTCTAAAAAATATATGTTTATCTTTGAAACTTTTACACAAATAAACACTAATATTTTTTGCATTTTAATTGCATTATAATCCATATTTCTTTAAATTTTAGAGCTATTTATTTCTTCAAATTTTAATGTTCAAATGTTGGCTACACTCCATATTTCTTTTGTATTAAAGCATTCCCCTCTCACTGGCCTCACTGCCTGCCTCAGCCTTACAACCTTCTTAAGACTTCACGATTGTCTATGATTTCTATGTAGAGGACCCTTGAGTCTGCTGAACGCAGGTCGCAGCCATTATTTAACAGAAAGTGTTTTCTATCAGAGAAACATTGCGGCTTGCGGCTGAATATGCCATATAGTGAGGAATACATTAAAGACAAAGTGACCGAGGGATTGAAAGCTGCACACGTGGTATGTAGATCGACTTTTCTGTCTTTTCGTTTCTCTGTTTTATTTTTCCATTACTTACGAAATAAAAGTGCATGACGTGGCATTTTGTTAGGAACCTCCTCTCGAAATTCTTGCCGATTAGTTTCGATTAGAAGATAGCTATTTGTGGAGTGACAAACGAGGATACTCGTATGACAGAGAATGCAGGGAAAGCTGCAGCTTGCTTTCATCACCTCCTTTGCTGTTCTCTTGAGATGCTGCATTACTTACCATTCTCATAGCGGAGAGGGCAAACCCCCTATGTACGGAGATTACGAGGCCCAACGACACTGGCAGGAGATCACGTTGAATCTGCCTCTTGACAAGTGGTATATTAATACCACAGACAATGACCTGCAATACTGGGGTTTAGATTATCCACCTTTAACGGCATACCACAGTCTCCTGTTAGGCCACGTTGCGAACAGGATAGATCCTTCCTTCGTAAAGCTGCGAGAATCCAGAGGATTCGAGAACACTGCACACAAGCACTTCATGAGACTGACTGTCTTAATTGCAGATATTTTTATTTATTTGCCAGCTATCACATATTTTATAATCAATTCACGTTCCTGGGACAATCGTCAATTTAGCGAGTCTAACATATTCAAATTTACAAGGAGAGACACTGCTGTTTTGACAGCATTGATCTATCCAGGATTAATACTAATAGATCATGGTCATTTTCAATACAATTGTGTGTCACTGGGTTTCTTTGTCGCCGCTGTAACTGTTTTGCTGCAAGATTCAATCGTTATTGGCTCGATTCTATTTGTCCTAGCGCTGAACTACAAGCAAATGGAATTGTATCACGCTTTACCATTTTTCTTCTATATACTTGGACGTCACACATCTAGCAAGACGAGATCCTGGTCTCACTGTATTCGCATGTTGATATACGTATCCTTCGCAGTGCTAGTAACGTTCTATGTTATCTGGATGCCGTTTCTAAAGAGTAGAGATTTATTTTTCAGCACGGTGTCCAGATTATTCCCTTTTTCCAGAGGCGTGTTTGAAGACAAAGTTGCTAATATTTGGTGCGCAATCAATGTTTTCTACAAATTGCGACAGATTTTCACGAACGAGCAATTAGCCAAGATCTGTTTAATAATGACAACGTGCGCAGTTCTACCGAGTTGCATCAGTTTATATTTATCACCTACGAGGAATGCATTTATACTGTCTCTAATAAACTCTGCTCTGGCATTCTTTCTTTTCTCATTTCAAGTTCATGAAAAATCCATTCTCTTGGTTGCTGCTCCGGTTTTACTGCACTTTCACAATGATCCTCTACCTTGCTTCTGGTTCTTGATCATCTCGCATTTTAGTATGCTACCATTATTTATAAAGGATAATCTGTACCTTGCTTATATTGGCACAATAATTTTTTATTTTTATTTCGTTTTTTGGATATGGCCCGATCTATTTTATAATGATAGAACAAACAGTTTGTTAACTAAAGATAAATCAAAATTGAAAGGTAGAATAAAACAATATAAAAAAGGTAAACTTATCTCAGATTTGTTAAATTATAAAAAGTCTTTGCTTTTGCTCACGTTCTATGGATCTATTTCAGGTGTGTTACTTCTTTCTATTATCAGCCAATTTGTAAAACCTCCTGAAAGGTATCCGGATTTATTTCCGCTTTTAGTATCGATATATTCATGCGGACATTTTCTAATTTTCTTTGTATATTTTAATTACATCCAACTATTTGTATTCAGGAAAGAGAACGCTGCAAGTAAAATCAAGTCACATTAAATAATGCAGCTACTGAAAACAGAGAATGTACAAATTGTTACATTTGTAAATAATAAATAAATAACTCTAAACATTTAAAATGGAATCGATCGTCATTGCTATCCTTTTTCCGCGACGTTGATTCTTTTGCTACACTTTTCTCACACTTGTTTCGTATTGTTATCACAAAGATTGTGTTTTTAGAAAGACCTAACAAAGAAAAATTGTTATAATTCTGTATGAGTAATTTAATTCATTATAAACTTGATATATTAATTATGATTAAGTTAACGGCATAATAATTTACATACATACAATAAATTATTTTACACCTGTTACGCATAGGTCAATTCTTTTTAGTTGAATTTCTTGCACAGTTCTTTTAACAATATGAATTTCTTGCATCATTTTTCTTTCTTTACTTCGCATTGGAGAAAAAAAAAGAAAAATAAACTGTACACAAGAAATTTAACTAAAAAGAACAGACTTCTTCTGTCTAAAGTTTTATGTACCAACACGTAAAATAAGGTTTTAAAATCTTAAAATTTTTTATTAACAGTTATCAACATGTGTGTAAAAGCAAATTAAAAAATTTAAATTTCATTTTATTTATGATTGTTAGTTTTTGCAATATCTACAGACAATAAATCAATATGCTAAGCTAGGTCATGGAAACTGAATGATTGATATGTATGTGTGCGTACACGTGTCTTCGTACTTATAATCTTAGTGTGCGAATAATATTCAATGCTAGATATTTAACTTTAATTGTTTATTCTATACACTCACAATTACAGTTATGCTTCTATTAATATTAAATACATATAAACATAACTAACAAGGCTAATGAGAGTCAAACGCTGATGATCAGGCGTAAGATCTTAAAAAATAATAAAAATTACTAATATTTTATTGATAAATGATGTCTTCTTTATTTTGAACGTTTCAACTCACTCTTTGGAGTCCTCTTCAATGATATAAATATAATAATATGATATAAATATGACATATAAATATGACTATTACTTGGGTTAAATATACAAGATGATGCTTGATTATATTTTTCGTATAAAAACGAAAAATATTTCGCATGATATATATATATATATATTTATACTTATATTTGTAATGTAATTTCTAAAATATCAGATAAATCTATCAAAAAACACCAACAAGAATTTAATATGTGAAATAATATTGTATATTACCTTGACATTTTTTTTTTAAATGCTGCATCATTGGTAATATATTTTACAGTATACTATTAATATAGAAAACAATTTTTTATTACACAGATTACATGCTAATATCTAGAAAACAAGATACATAGCCTTGAACGTTGCCCTAAGATTTCATCTTCACCTTAATTTACATTAACGTCAGTGCGACGTATATATGCATTTGGTATTTTTATAACACCATTATAACAAATCTCAACATTCTCTACTCTATATCCTAATCTTAACTTAATAAATAAATGAAACATCTGAGTTATGTCATCTAATTTAAACGGCATTTATTAATAAATTTAAGTATAATGTTGTACCGCTATCAAGTATGTTTACATTCAGATGTATGTATAGATATATGTTCTGACTGTGTTTGACATTTAGCGTTTATCGAATATTGATGCTAGGAAAAAAAATTATTTGTGTTCATTAAATGTCCGTTGATGGCTTTGTAAAGATATTGTTTGCAGTGTATTGTGTGTTACAGGAAGTAGTGGATCAATCCGACGGTTGTGGTGCGAAATTTTCAGTATTTGTCGTTTCTAATTTATTCCAAGGAAAACCGTTGCTGGTACGTCACAGGTAACATATCATTCTGAGATTATACATCAGTTTTAATGTTTTCTCATTTAAATTTCTTAATAAAATTCATGATACAAAGTTTCAATAATTAAAATTTTGTAACCCAGGCTTGTATATGGAGTTCTAGAAGAAGAACTGAAGACAATTCATGCCATTTCGCTAACAACATTAACACCAGAACAATGGGAAAAAACGAAAAATTGACTGTCGAATTTTGTTAAATCTCTTTTATGGATAGCAAATTAATAACAAATTGATGAAAAGCTAGTATTATTTACTTTTAATTTATACATCATAAAAGATTTAAACGAGTTTTTATATGGATGATCTTTCCTAGATCATCCCTTAAATAAATACATATTTCTAACAGAAATCTATCATAACAGATCTAATACATTCTATCGTTCAGTGTCATAGATAAAAGAATTTTTAATCATAAGAAAGATGATCGAGTTCAAAATATCTGCACCGGGCAAGATCATTTTATTCGGAGAACATGCGGTGGTATATGGAAAAACTGCTGTGGCGACTAGCTTAAACTTACGTACCACTGTTAAATTCACTGAACAGCGTAGATCACAACATTTAAGGAACATCATTAAGATAGAGTTCCCTGATATCAAATTATCTTTTAATCTTCCTTTTTACGTATTTCGAAACTATTTCTTTAGCGATAATTTCAGTTATCCATTGGTCAAAGAAAATAATCAATTGCATAGTTGTGTGAGTGATTTTCTCGATTCGATAAAGGATTCAACAGACAAGAGCAACAATGAAATTATTACCGAGGAACAGAAATTAAGTTTACAAGCGTTCTTTTATTTGCTCGTTTATATCGCCTATGAAGAATGTATCGATATAAAAGAAACTTCCTTGCACGTGCATTTATCCACAGAATTAAAAGTTGGCACTGGTCTGGGCAGTTCGGCATCATTCGCAGTATGTCTTTCAGCATGTTTTCTACATTGGTCGTTTCTACAGAAGGGCAATCATCACTCTACGTTTACCAAGGACGAACTCGATAAGATTTCGAAATACGCTCTAAACTGTGAGAAAATTATGCACGAGTCTCCGTCCGGAATCGACAATAGTGTGTGCACATACGGTTCGATAATAAAATTTCAACAGAAAAAGCTAGTGGACATGTTACCACATATATCGGATCTGAAAATTTTACTGGTTAATACGAATGTTGTTCGGAGTACAAAAGATCAAATCAAACAAGCAGCGCGTATAAAGAATTTATACCCTGGGATCATCAATCCTATTTTCGATATAATCGGTGATGTGTCGCAAAATGCTTGGGAAATACTTACAGAAATAAGCAATAACGCCGAGAAAGCTACAGAATCTGAAATAAAAGATATTTGGTTTGAAAAGTTATTGGTAAATGTTATGTTTATGAACTTCAATATATCATTTTGTTATATATGTTTTTATAACATTTTAAAAACTCATATATGTAATATATGTTGGAAATTATAACCATCTTTTAATGTACATTTCGCAGGTTCTTATCAATGTGAATCAAGGATTACTATTTTCAATACATATGTCACATGCAAAATTAGAGATAATTTGTGCAATAGCATCGACGCATTCATGTAGAGCGAAACTTACGGGTGCTGGTGGAGGTGGATATGCATACATTTTGCTGCCGCCAGACATTAAAAGCAAATCCATCGATCTTATGACAAAACAATTAGAAGAAGCGAGTTTCGATGTCACGATGACCAGTCTAGGTGGTAGCGGAGTGAAAATAGAACATTAATTTGGAATAAATGATTTATATATATTAGTAATTAATACTAGAAATTTAAAATGCTTATTACGGTCAAAACTGGATCTTCGTTGCTTAAATAATTCAATCTTGAATTATTTAAGCAACGAAGATCCAGCTTCGACCGTAATAGGCATTTTAAATTTCTAGTATTGATTGTGTTTCTCACATATACGGTCTAAAATAAAGATATTGATTAGTAATTAAATATGAATTAAAATAATATTATTATACAATGATATTCTTTGTGGAAGGACAGAGAAAAATATAAGTTTATATATAATATTTTGTATATACATAAATAATAAAGCATGTATTTATTAAATAAACACACGAGTTATCTCACATTAAAAATAGAAAAATAACAATAAAACATTCACGCTAATAATACATAACAATATTAGATATGTCTACAAATCGTATTAGCATCATACAGAATTGACTCGAGATGAAAGAATATATTTGCTTCATTCTTTTGATTAAAATATTAAATTTTGTAAATTAATAATTTATTTATAAGAAAAAAATTAATAAATATAGATATTAATAAATATAGATCATTTTGCTCCGGATCCCGCGATCTTCGAGTTCGCCCTAGCGATTTATTCTAATCAAATTAAGCTTTTTGTAATGCGATCTATAGAAGACGAAGACAACGTTGCTTATCATCTGTATAAAAATAATATCAAAATGATATGATCTAATATACAAGATTATTTTTTATAATATACTTTGTAATATTTAGGATTAAAGTATATTTATATTTGCCGCATACATAAATTATTATCACTATGAAACTGCATTAACGTGAGTTCAAGAAATAATTATTTTCTAAAAATGAATCTTCGTAATATTTATGACTAGTTTGTAATATCAAAATCTATAAAGGAAGTTATTCGTTTGTGTTAAAATTTTATAATTGTATCTTTTAGAATTCTATCGATCACTACACGGAGAAATTTTTTTTTTAGAATGTAGCTTAAAAATAGTCCTGGGACATTGTACTTCGAAGAATTTTATAAAAATTTCTCTCATTCATTAATAAAATTATAATAAAATATAAAATAAGTTTGATCAATTTTACTAAAGTGCATGGTAAAAATTTTTTTAATATTGTATTGTACCAGAACTATCATATTTTCAGAATAAATTAAAAAAAAATTCTCTCCGTATATAAAATAAAATCTTCACTATATGAAACATTAGCTTTTCCTACTATCAAGATATATTCGTTAATGCTTAAACTAGCTACGTTGTTGATAAATGCGAATGTAAGCGAGATATTTATATAAATTAATCTTCAAAATACGGTCTAAGTCAAAAGTCATCTAATTTACTGAGTAGATATACTATCGTTTTGCTGATGACGCAAATTATCGTTTAGTATAAGATGATCGGTATCAGAGATGCCTCCATCGTTGCCTCCATCTTCCACGTTGTGTGTTACATTAGGTGTAAGTTGCTTTTCTTCGGACTTTGCTTCGGCTATCCATTCATTTATTTCATACGTATACATCTTTCTCTGTAAAACCTCTCGCGTTCGTGGCCGTGAACCGATAAAAAAAGTGCTTCCTCCAACAACTAAAGAGTTGCGTAAATCTTCCAGAATTTGAAAATCTTCGATTATGCATTGCAATTCATTCCATTTTAATTCTACTTTTTCGTGGAGCATTTTTTCTTCTAAAAATTAAAAAAAAAACAAAAATTATAAAATTGACGAAAAAGATCTCTATTACTTAAGTATATATATTTATTACCGTCATGCTTGGAAGTTGATTTTTTATACTGTATCCTAAATCGAAAAGCTTCCAAGAAACTGGATACCACAATAGTCAGTACGATCATAGTCACCAGATAAAATATCATGAAGTATATCCTTGTGTACATTCCCGCAGTAAATGCGTATGCATCCATTTGTACATACCAATTATTAACAACTGTTAATTCGAAAAGTGTAATGCTACTCGCTATGATATTGTCGAAAGTGTTAAGATAGTAATATCCCAACTCCGAGCTATCATTGACAGAATACCGATAGAAATCTTTAATAGGCGTATCCCTATTGAACACATTTAAAAAAATTAGATTTATATATAAAAAGTTAAGAGAAAAAATATATAATTATCATAACTGATTTGATACTAACTGGCAACAATCGCGCATGTCGTATCCGGCAAACAGTTCCATTCCAATGATTGCGAAAAAGTAATACAAGACCAGCATGACAATCGCTGTCGAACACATCTGGGGAAATAGAATTACGAGAGTGCCGAAAACATCTCGATAGCGTTTCTTAATCTTAAATAATCTCAGTGTTCTGAGAGGTCGGAACAAAACCAGAAATGTAGCTGACGGGAATATCATAAGAGCGCACATAGCGACGCTGGTCATTACTGTTGTCCCGAAATCAAAGAGATTCCATCCAGAGCTCAGATAAGATTGAACACCAAGAGCTAATACTTTTATGAATGCTTCAGCAATGAAAACTGTAAATTTATTTACATATTTTAATCAAGGATTTTTCACATTTTAAGATATTTGTTTTAGGAAATTATTATATTTTTTTTTACTCACGTTCAGCGAACAATAGAGTATCCCAACACGCAGCGAATGCGTGCACCGATTTCTCAAGACAGTTACTTGGTTCAAAGATTCTTATTATCATGGCGATGCAATTACCGATGATGATCATATCTGTAAAATTACAAATGATGAAATACAAGGCATTCTTATATATAAAATTATTTACACATATTATACTTACACACCAAAGTTTCAAAATAAGACCACTTGATCATAGCATTGGCTCCTTTGCACAGCGTTTGCAAAGGCCACCACAGAGTGCGATACCACGGTACCTCAGAATATTGCAAGGACCACTGAAGTGTATTGGTATCATAAATCGACAAGAATTCCTCGCAATTTAGAGCGCCACTTTCCGATTTATTCATATGACAAAACATTAAAACAATGTCACATATGGCTACAAAAATCATATATTATTATTGTAGATATAAAATTATTTCTATTACTTTCAGAGAGAGTTTTGTACGGCATGAAATTTGAGTACATGTTGTATGCGCGTTTGACAAAGAAATAGTACTAAAGTTGATCAAAAAAAAATCTTGTATACATACATTTATTTGGAGCATAATATCGCATCAATCCTTCAAATTGACGAAATCGTATCTTATCAGGGTTTTGCTTGGAAACCAAAAGTTCGAAAGCGTGTTGACACGCTTTTCTTTTGTGCAGGAACAATTTCTTGAATTTATCGCGCTCGCAAGATGTGAATGTCTCGTTTACCACCGCCAGCATTAAATTCATCATTACGTACAACATGGTACACAAATAAGATACAAAGTATATCGCGTACCACTTATTTTGGGAATATGACGGCATCATTACATCAGGAAAGCTACAAAGTGCGTTGTCGATAAATTATATTATTAAATTAATTAGATTGTCAGATTGTATCTACTCACTTGGCAGTGGTAAGAAGAACGAACAGGCTGACAAAGCTATCTTGCATCGTGGCGAAATGTCCGTTTATTTCACAGAACATATAATAGCCCAATACGGTATATACAATAATCAAGAAAAAAAGAAGCCCCAGCATATCTAGGATAGGTGGTAGCGTAAAAAGTATTTGCCTTATGAATCTCCTTACACCACCGCAATATTTCGTGTCTATTAAAAAGATCGGTCTAAGAGCGCGCGTTACACGAACATGTGAGGATTGCCGCACTAGAACTGTCATAGCTTCGAGAAACATGATTGCTAATGTAATGCACTGAAATAGAAATTATTATGAATAAGAGTATTCGAAAGAAGTCAATAACCTAGCTCCATAATCGGCAACCGTTACATTTTTCATAATAATTTCAAACCATCATTCTCTATTCATGTAAATTTCATGAGGAATATCGCGACACGTCTGACATTGCACTAATTTCAAAATTCATTATGTAAGTAAGCTAATAAGTCATTACATATTCGTTGCAGTATCCATTACTCATCCGCACAATGCGGTCGTTGATCGTTAATAAATACACGATTACTGTCTGATACTCTATACATCGTTGCATAATAATGATCAGTTACAAGTGTACGAACGAGCAACTTTTGGATAATCCGATTATATGAATAATCCATTTTTCTATCAACACACAGGTGTTTACGAAGACACCTTCGTAAACACGTTACTAAACTATGATGCAATATTCTGCTTTTTCAAACATTTGTAATTTATGTAGAAATATTTCCAGTAAAAGTATCTTACTTTTAACATTGTACGTTTGTGTTTTAACATAGGTGCCCAACCAGTCCATCTCAGCTTTAAAGTCAATTGCACACCGATAGTAATTAACGCAAGTAATTCTACCGAGCCATGTACCCATACTGGTACCTACGATAAAATATATACATGAAAGATATCGATAAAGAAAAAGTGGTATGCTGTTTATCTATGCATAAATACTTTGAATAGCGGTAGAGCAGGCTCTTCTACAAATGCTAAAGACAAGAGAATTAACGAAATCAGTAAATCCAATCCATTGTACCAACTGTTGTGGACTAAGAAATACGCCGGCATATCTTCAGGATGCCTTGGATGAGAATCAAATTTTTCATTGTTTCTACCTTCCTGAAATAATAATCACTTTGATGATAATGATAAAAATAATCATATCTTAATCTTGATTATCAATAAATTATAACTTGGTAGTACTTAACATCTCACATATCAATGCAATATTGTTTAATTATGGAATACTTACAATGTGAGAAATATAAACTATACATCTCTGTATATTACATAATAACTACATAGTAATGTTGTATAATGTAATGTACTATAGAATACAATAGGTATCCTTGAAAAAAATAATTGGCCACTCAATTTTCCGCAAGCAGAACAGATACATGCAAGCGTACATGTAATCTCTGCATTCTGTTAATTATTATCATTTTAGATAAGACTTGTATAATCAATATATAGTTACCTCTAAATATATTGCAGCTTCGCGACAATTCATTTCCCAATGCATTTTCCAATGCACGTCGCATGTAGTGAACACTGTATTCTCGGTCATGCTTTCAGTTTGACTTGCTTCGCACTTATAATTCAGCTGATTAGTGTCATTAGCATTGCCAAATGACGACCTTACATGACTTCCTGAAGAAGGCGAGGACAGCATGGAACCATATTCTGCAAGAAAAATATGCAATTATCTCAATAATCATAACATACCTTTAAAAAAAAATCCTAAAAATTTCTCGATAAATAATAAGTATTGCAATTAAATACTTTCATAAATTAATAAAATTTCACAAATATAAAGCGTAATCTGGTACATTTGTTAAAGAGAAATTATTTCTACACGGCTACATGCCGTCAACAAAGAGTCTCAGGTAGAATAGCGATTTGTCTCGTCCGAAAGAGACAGTCGTTCAAAACAATATCCTTCCTGTCAACAGTGCGCAATTCACAACATCGTAGCCATTTCGTAGCGCAGGATACAGGAACTTTAGATGTATCTAGGTCAATGAGAATGTTTTAGGGAGACTTACGTCGATTCGAGCCATTAGTAATCTCCTGATCGAGCGGCTGGTTTGTATCGTTGTTGAATCGTTGATAATTGGCGTCGGGCTCACTGAGCTGCGACGAAGACATTGAAGCGAGCGCGTATCCCTTCCGCCGTCCACGTCGTCCAGCTAACGCGCGACTGCACTGGCTGTACTGTGCCTATGCGCGCTCTCCCAACGTCGGCGCGTCACTATTGACGGGCCCTGGGAATCCTAGGATCAGCTCTTTGCTTTCAATGTGTTGGTGTACACGGACGATTCCACTGACTCCAACTGCGCGACGTACTAAGCGCGTGGGTGTATATAGGCGAATGTGTGATATGTTCCATGTTATCATCTATCAACGAGAAATGCATTGGCGTTATCTGCAATAGAACCAAAACAGACGTGCACGCCCATGTCTTGGAGAGAAAAAGCGAGAAGAAAGTGCAATCCTGTCGATCTCCATTGTGTCATTCGTGTCCTTCACGGCCCGCGATTAGTTACATCACTGCATTGCCATCTGCACACTTATCTAGTATTTTTTTCAACTGAATGTTATAATCAGAATGTTTATATAATGAAAATTTTTCAATAAGGCATATTTCTATCTCGATCTTACTATCTTCTTCGCTCAGCGATATAACGGACTTTCTTTCTAAATTGCAATCGAGAATCTTGCGTATTGTTAGAATTTTATATCTATATAGACGTTTACAATTAATAAATGTTGAATTATGTATGTAATGTAAGATTCGGACACAATTTGTGGGAGCATAGACTTCTATCGTTGTTTTATTGAAGCAAAATACAAGGTTTTAAAGTTCGTGCAAAGAATAAAGACAGATAGTCAGGATATAACACTCGTCGATTATAAATATAATCGTATCGTAAAAAATCACACGTAGAAGTTAGTAATCTACACTAAGAGTTAATTGTCCCTGGCCATATATTAAAGAGCACAAGAATACGATTCTTTATCTTTCGATAATAACGGCCGAATGCTACTACATTTCTCTCTCGTGCATTTATGTATAAAATTACGTATGATCTGAGCGTTCAACCGGTCTCATGTAATTGTACACTCGGCCGACTCTTATCAACCGCAAACGTACCGAGCAATTAAAAATAATACCTTATCACAAAGTAATAATTACTTCCTAATTATTCCCATAATTTATAGAATTACGTAAAAATTACAAAGGGAGATAACATAGAATTAATGCAAGGAATTTCAACTTTGCAAGAATTTAAGTAATGCCCATTGTATATCTGTAATAGAAAATAAATGGTTTTTTTTTAATGCACTAATGGTCTCCCCTAATTGATTTTCAACTGGTAATTCAGTGTAATTTTAAATTCTTCAAATGATTTTTTTTAATTAAATAAGAAAAATTGTTTTCGGTTATTTTTTTTTTTAATATATCGCTAGTCCTGAGTAGTGACCATAGGTCTGTCCTTAAGCCTATTCTTTTTAAGTGAATTCTTGCTCGATTCATCCTTTCTATTTTTCTTTTCACGTCGGGAAAAAAGAGAAAAGATGAACGGGACGAGTTCAGGTAAAAAAAACAGACCTTTTTTTTAGTTAAATTTCTTGCATCATTCATTTTTTTTGTTCCCTACATGGAGAGAAAAAGAGAAAAGATAACTCAAGAAGTTCAGGTAAAAAGAACAGATATCTTGTAACTTTTTCCCTAAGGCGGAAATGAGAAAAGTGATAAATTTCTCCATTACCTTCACAAAAAAAAAATTTTTCACTTTCGTGTTTCTGCCTTAGAGAACAAGTTACTTGATCATTACAATTTTAGTTTACGTATTAGATACAGAGAGAAAACACGATTTTTATTTCTTGTGCTACGAAATCAATATAATCTATTTGTAAATCACGTACGTAAATTTCCATGTCGAATTCGAGAAATGCTTCCCGCGTGGCGTACATTGCAATTGTAAATTTCACTTGTCATGTGCGCGTACTTCACCGATAAAACAGTCCAAGAGCGACAACTGAACTATCGTTATCAGTTAATAAGTTTCACTTTTTTGTAGGTCAATCTAGTTGAATATTTCTCTCTCACGACGTTACTCGCATCTTCGTTCCTTCTAGTCAAAATGATATGTTCAAGGTGATGAATCAACTTATTTTCTACGAATTCACGTTACTTGTTTCAGAGTCTGATTAGTTTGGCCGCTAGTTGTCAATATTAAAATTAGTCGATTACGTAATAGTAATTTTCATCGCAAGCATTTCCCTCGATTTTCATCTGTAAAACACAAATTGTTACTCGCACTTTCATATGAAAAAAATATTTTTACAACTAATATACTAATGTGATCGTAGATGCGAAAAATATGTACGAACAAAAACGATTCAACTCGATCTACGGAGTTTGAACATTCAGGGCGACGTCCATCGCATAGACTGCATCGACGGCACTCACTTCGTAGCTGTAACATTAAACGACGAGATAATCGACGTTGATGATACTTATTGCGATCGACTCGACAATGAATGGCGGGAGGTCCAAACAGATCGCGATAAGGTGCTTTTTTACACACTGAGTCAAATCGTTTATCCAAA
Source organism: Trachymyrmex cornetzi (assembly GCF_001594075.2). Taxonomy (NCBI): domain Eukaryota; kingdom Metazoa; phylum Arthropoda; class Insecta; order Hymenoptera; family Formicidae; genus Trachymyrmex; species Trachymyrmex cornetzi. Next base: position 73,925 of record NW_017298429.1, read on the forward strand.
TTTCGACGCACCACGACCGGAAAAATACGAGTCGTTGTATACTCTGGTGGACGAGTCCGATGTCATTTTATTAAAGTGGCAAGGAGGCAAAGCGATCGGATTTTATACCGTTAAACCTATAGGTAATTATGTAATGTCAGAAAAATTTAGAATGAGAATATAAATCAACATTCTTAATTGTTCGTATAGGTACAGAAATATTCTCGACGAAAGAGAGATACATAATGCCTGTAGTAGATTCGGTGTATATTCGTTCGGAATATAGGAATCGAGGTTTCGGTACGGGAATCCTATCGGACGTAATCGCACGTTTCCCAAACGAAGACATCGGTTTCTCGAAGCCGATCTCCAGCGGAATGTTGAGAAGTGAGTATCCAGTTCCAACATATTAATATTTGTATTTATAATATGAACTTTTCTTATATAGTATTGAAGACATTTCTGACGAATCGCAAGGAGTACCGATTGCGTTTCTGGGAGATCGCGGACTGTGATGTCAACGGGTCTCAGCAACTGATATGGTGTAATTTAAAAAGAGCAGCTTTATGACAAAAAGCAGTTAGAATTTATTATAAAAGCCATCGCATGGCGTAACAGGATATTTATACATTTGTAATTATACATCATACTCTTGTAGATGCACATGTATATATGTATATCTAGAGAAATATACGTACATATAAGTACGTATGTACGTTTGTGCATACATATATACTATATATATATATATGTACACAAACACATATATATGTATGTAGAAATTTTATATATATAAATGGAATATATTATTTTAAAAAAGTTTACCTTTACTTAACGAAGAAAGGAGTATTCAAATTGCCTCATAAATATATGAAACATATTTATATTATTTAATCCCATAAATAGAATATATTCATTTTATTTTAAATTACTCTTAAATTCGTTTAACAAAATTGATCCTATAACCATTTTTTCACAATTCACGCAAACTTCCAATTGCCCGGCGTCAATGAATTTTATTGTCACCAATACCAACGATTTAGACGCTAAAGTATGAGCGGCAAACCTGTAAAAATTTACAATGTTTTAGATTTAATTAAGATTTAAAAAATATATTAAAGAGATGTGTTTATAAAATAAATGTAATTAGATTTACAATAAACGCATATCTTACCGAATAACTTCGTCCTCGTTAGATACTCTTGCGAAATTTGCAGTCTCAAACACTTTTTGAGGAAGAGCATTTTTGTTTCTAGAATATGGTATTTTCGCTATGTGCTCGTTCATACCTTTCAATTTGATCTTTTCCGCATTGAACATGCTTTCAGGCAAAGTCACAGATCTTATTATTTCTCCGATCGGTGGTTTAATACTGACCGGACATGAATATTTCTCATCGTTAATCATGAAGTCAATGTTGAAATTGGCCGGTTGAGTGGAATCATTAAAATTTACGCCTAGCGTCGAAGCTAACGTAGCGTTTGCATCAAGCGATGATATTTGAGTAAAATCATGAATAAACATACCCTTTTGTAAATTCTAAAAAAAAAAGTAAGCACAAAATTATTTTTTCACAGTAACATATAACAGTAATATGTTATATAACACTTGGAACATTACTCACTTTGTTTCCTATTTGAATTTCCTTAATGACATCGTTGCTTTCATTAGAGAACGTTAATTCGATACTAACCAAACTTGAGCTAACTAAATGTTGCGATCTTGTAAATCTATATTCAATTTTTAAACCGTGCCCTATAATGTTATTTAATAAAGTAGTCTTTTTTAACGGAACGTACGACGTCGATACTTCTCGAACACTATCTGTGATTGTTGAATTAATTGGAGTAAGAAAACCACCCAAACTAGGCGTCATCACAGGAGTCATTGGAACAACTATAAACAAAAAAGATATAATAAATGCACTAATACTAATTTTTTGGAATTCATTTCTTATCAAACCAACCATCATCCAGATCTAATAACAGATCAAAGTTGCTCTTTGGCTTTTCTTTCACTTCTTGTTTAACAGCTTTCGGTTTCTCTTTTTCGTTTTCTTGAGTTTCGCTTTCCTCCTCTTCATCTTCAGAATCTGACTCTTCATCGCTCGACGATTCGCTCTCAGAATCGTCAGATTTGGTTTCATTTTTCTTTCCACTGTCCGTTTCGGATTTATCTGATTCACTTGTATATTCTGAAGAATCGCTATCTTCGTCTGAAGATTCGCTGGACGACGAATTAGATGACTGGTTGTCCGATTCTGAAATTAAGAATAGAAAATTAAAGATAACAAATTTAAGCGCACGATACATGCGCAAATTATATCGGACTATACCTTCAGCGGGAGTGCTTTCCTCATCACTGTAGAATGGTTTCTCCTTTTCCTTGTTCTTTTTCTTTTCCTTTTCTTTCCTATTGTGGCGCTCTTCTTTAAGCTCTTGTGCAGTAGGCGGCGCGACATCTCGTACAGATGGATCTTGCGTAACTTCCGGGAAAGGTGGTAAAGGCCGGTATCCTACGCATGGCATATCCAGGTAGTGAGACAGAGTACCCAATTGATACTCCGAGTCTTTAAACCTAGATGTTAAAGTTGGTGCTGGTTTCGGTGCAAGGAAAACTCTCTTCGCGAACTGAGGAAGCTTTTTCACATCACCTTCTTCCTCGAAGATAAAATGCCGTAGAAAACGCGCGCGGTCTCGGATGTCGTAATTCTGATCATATTTGGCAAGTTGGAAGACATACTGACAAAACGGCTTTGTCTGCGAAGGATTGTTCAAGCATAATTTCACGGCCAAATTTAAAGTTTGCAGCTTCACTATATCCTGCTCGTTCACAAAACTTTTCGCCATTTTTCGGAGCACATCTGGTGCAATCTTAGGGACTCTGTCAGAGTATTCGCCTAGGAGCCACAAGATAGATGCTCTGGCTTGGGGCACCGTAATAAAATCCATTAATTTAGCCATATGAGCAATAATGTCTTTGTGTTCATTTGGCTGCGTTTGCAGGAGCTTTTTTATTACCACGACACTTTCTGCCACAATAGCCTCTGTGGAAAAATAAAAAAGCATAACATTTAATATGATATAAGTTATAATATAAAATATAATTTAGTATGTATACTAAAAGAACCTTACCATCTCTATTGCTCAACAATGATACCAATCCATTGAGGCACATATCAGTCACTTCTTTGATGTTACTTGCACATCTACCGATTGCTTGAATGCTAGCACCGACAAATTCCTTGTCACTGCTGGAGATGTACGTTTGAAATTCTCTCAGTATTACGCTGATGCTGGTTTCAGTTACCAAATTCGTCAGTATGTCGAGTTTTAAAAGTTTTATGTGAGTAGGATCGGAAGTCCGCACAAAGAATGATTTCAAGAAAGGCTCAAACATTCCCTGTTGAACACAGAATAGAATGAATACAAATCAGTTGAATAGAATGAATACAATGCCAGTTGAACAACGGATTAATTTGTATCTTGTCTTAGTATCACGTTTACCTTTCTCGTAATTGATATACTGGCAATACAATGAAGCACAATACTCTGTACTTCTCTATGACCTCTCAGTAATCTAATTAGTGCCTTTGCAGCGGTCATAACTTCGCTTCTGGGAGCTGCATGATGATATAATTGAGCAACCGCCATTACCACAGATGCATTTCGACTTTGTAATAAAGGTTTCGTGTTTCTTAACAGCAAACGATGATCGGGATCTAACGTAAACTTTGGTTTCTTTGTAGTGGAAGAATCGGAATCGGAGTCATAAAATGGCCGATTTTCGTCTTCTTCTACATTCTGCAAATATTTTTAAAATTATTTTAGAATCATGTACTTAACTCCTCCCTCTTTTCTGTTTCGAAGATATATACTTACATCTGTATTTGGATTAACAAATTGTGTTCTGGCGTATCTAGTGAGCATGTTAACAATAACCACTTGACCCCATTCGTCAACATCCACTAATAAATTACACAATTTTCTATAATTCTTATGGATAAGATCTATCCTTTCCGGACATACTTCTTCGAAAGCCATTACTGCCGAACCAACCACAAGGGTAGTTTTATCAGACAGCAATTTTTCAAGTACGCCTATCAATTCTTCTTTTTGTTCATGGTCCAACGAATATAATTTAGGAATAGCATGAGCAGCAGTTTTTCGCACATATGGCGACATATCACTAGCAGAGTCTTTAATGGCCAACATCACAATGGGCACTATCATCGAAACTCGTATACTGGATAATACCCTTAGAGCGCTTGCTCTTATGAGCTGATTGGGATCCTTCAGAGCCCTTTGAAATGTCGATATAGACAGAAGTGCCAAATCTTGTTGATCCTCTGCATAACGAACTAGATAAACGTATACCAGTTTTTTTACCTCAATATTCTTAGATACTACATTTTTTACAACAGCTGGAAACATTTCTGATGCATCTTTTCCTTTGGCCACCATCTGAAGGAAAATTATCGTTAGTTTTACAATCAATTAATGGCTATGTTCTTTAAAAATATTGCATACAAAAATGTATGAAAATACTATATTGTACATAGTTACATAAATTTCTCTAGTATTTTCATATATATTTTTCAAGAGTAAGGTCTTAAATCTAATCATGTAATTACCCCAATTATACGTTTCATGGCTTCTAACTTGAGTCCATCCTTGTTACTGTCCAGCATCTCCTTAAGATCATCATGCCTAAAACAGATAGACTTTTATGAAAATATCCATCTATGGCTGTGTTTGGAGAATACACTATCAGTGCTATTATGTTCAATCCTATTTTACATATAATAAATAGTAAAAGTCGCTTTTTATTTATACCAGAACTTGGATAATTCTCACTTGTGATGTCATAACTCAATTGAATACACATTCCTTTTCATTCTAATAAGTGAGATTCAACTAAGTTTTTTACAATCTCTCTATACAAGCTGAAGACTATTTGCTTTACAGAATGTCAACTCACGTTAAAAGTAAGGTTATAAATCTGTATTGTTACTCAATAACTTTGTCACCAACGTAACCAAGTAATGACATTCTCTGAATATAAAATATTCACACAACTTTACTTATTAGTATCAGTTATGTGAAAATAGAAAGCACCTAAAGATGTGACATAAGGATATCGACAGAACGTTCCTCAAATGCAGCCTGTATGTCATATTAAACGTAAATGTGTTTCTACTAATAAGATAGAGATAACAAGATACAGATGAAAGTACAACTCAGTATTCATGACAGAGGTTTCAGTATGTTGCAAGCTGACTTTAAATCATATTGTTCTGCGGTTAAAGGAACGATTTTGTAGATGAAGATCGAGATCACTCAATGAATCACTTCTAGGCTAATTACTTCTTGTATTCGGGATGAAATAATCCACTCATGAAGGAAGGAATTTCCATCGTATCAAAGAGATCTGCATCTGGAGTGGGCGGCCTCTCGACACTGTAAGAGCCACCATTATTGGACATACTCGCGGCTGCAGTCAACATTCTTCCGTTTTATCTTACGCGAAACTACAATTCTTTTCCGAACGTAAAAAAAAAAAGAGACCAAGTATCCCGAAATTATCTACGCGTCAGGACACTCGTTCTCCGATTTTTGACAGCCGTCTTTAGCGAGCGGCCATATTGTTTCACGATTCCACATCACGAAAAGTGTAGCTGCACTATCGTACACTTTCCGCGCATCAATACCACCGTCCGTGGGCGTCTTTTCAGCCGAACTTCTCAGTTCTCGCATGGTTCGTCTTTTCTCTTTTTCTCTTCACGGTGAAGAAAAAAAGAGAAAAGACGAAAGATATTCAGCTTGAAAAAGAACAGGTCTAATTAAATTATATCGCGAAACGCACCGCAGTGAATATTACGATTGATTACTACGATATCGGATATCGCGGATATCGCAAAGATAGCAAGTGTTTTAATAATCGGATTAGTCGTGTACGCTGATTGGCTGATTGACTCTCGCCAGTCCCGCCATTCGCGCGGCTGGCGACGTCTTCGGCTGCATTTGAGAATCGCGCTATCAGCGCTATTTGTGTCGTCTATCTTTGTTTTACGTCTAATAAACAATGAAGATAAAATGACACAAATAGCGCTGATAGTGTATTCCCGAATGCATACCTTTCGTAGTTCACGAAACGCTACAGCGCCTGTCGTTCGTTTCTTGCACGGTTTATTTGTAGATGACGAGAGGAAGATTAGAAAATTAGATTAACGTTTCGTCGCGCGATTTACTTAACGGACGATTACCTCTCAAAGGATATTTCAAGTCAAACGCGTTATTCATTAATCTGAAAATAATTTGGCCATTGCTTTTGCGTCTCGACAGTGCGGAGTAATATACGATATTATTGTCGAATTGCACGATTTATATAATGCGATCAAGTACGCAAACATGATTTATTAAGTAACAAAATGCAGTGGTGTGTTGATTGCTTTTGCATTTCGCGGAATTTACATGCTCAAGTTCTATCACGAATGTGTTTCGAGCGCATAATTTTTGAACGGTCTGTTGAACGGTTGCAGTCAGTTGCAGTTGACTCGATTCATCGGCGTTAACTCCGCGTTTTAATTTCGGGAATGGCGCGGAAAGTACAGCGCGATCGTTATCCGCATTTTTGCGAGATATCATACGTCGAGGAAAGTCTTATGAAACTGACAACTTGATTAGTCTGAGAGAAAGTGGTGAGTGTAATTAATTTATATAGGGTAACTGTCCCTATTAATGTGCCTTTTAGCCAACTTACTTATTACTGAATTAATTATTAAATATTGTAGCTTTAATTTTATCTGCTTGCAATCAATATTGGTTTTTCAACTATTTCTTTTTCTTCTAATATTTCTTTAATTAAAAAAATGTCAATACTTTATAATGTTTTTGACAAAAATAAAAAATATGTTTTTGTCCCTATTAGTGAGTCCTCCAAGCGACAATGGCCCTATTAATGTGCTCCCAATTTGTGTGCCTATCTACATTTGATTCATTTTAACGTATAGTTACTAAAACAGGTAATAAATTTAAGCTAATTGTTTAGGTTAAATATTACATAAATCATTATTTCAATTATATTTATTTCAATGTACACTTATAACACAACGTTTTCAACTCCAATACAGGGCACATTAATAGGGACAAGCTTAAAATCTTGCAGTACGTATTATTGGATTCACATAAATTCCTCATATCTTTTGAAAAATATTTAAAATACTTTAATACTCAAAAAATAAAATATTATCTTCGGTATCATATGCATCAACAATTTAACTTAACAAGAAAAAATATTTTTTCTTATTTATTCATGCTAGTTTTCTTTATGACTTATCGAAATACAAAAGTACACTAATAGGGACAGGCACAGTAATTGGGACAGTTACCCTATTGTAATGTATTCCATACAGCGCATTTTATACACCCATCCGAAAGATGAAGGTACCCTAGAAAAAGATGAGTTAATTGAATACCGATCTATAGAAGCTCTGTTTACACTTATTGTCATTCGTCTCCTTTAACACTGTTAGAAATTTTAATTAACATGTAAAGGAAGCATGTGATTATGCACGAAATTAAATGTAATAAATGATGTAAATAAAAACTAAATTACAGTAGTCTTAAATGTGATAAACGTGTGTATTGAAATTAATGAACACATTATTATAGAAATTAATTTACACGTTAATGAAAAGTACAAGATCTGTAACTGAAAAGTAATTTACGTTAATGACATGTAAAAAACATAAACGTTAAGCGTTAATAGTATTAGGCTTAATTAAAATATTATTAATATTCGTAAATGTAAAAGTACATTAAATTTCAATACGTTTAACTTAAAAGTTAAGCGTATTGAAATTTAATGTACTACAAACTTAAATTTCATTAATATGTACATTAATAGTTATTTCAATTACGATTAATTAAATGTCATTTATATCCGTAAATGAAAAGTATATTAAATTTTATTACACTTAATTTTTCAGTTACTGTAAACTTAAATCTCATTAACATGTGCATTAATAGTCCTTTCAGTTACAGAGAAATTAAACTTCATTCACCAATGTATATTAAAAGTTAATGAAATTTAAGAACATTTCTAACAGTGTAGGGTCTACAATAGGAATCATAAATAGTCGTTGAGTCTCAGTTATAGTCGTAAGAAATCCACCATCACACACAAATTATGGTCAAATGTATTAAGGATAATAATCAACTGTGATAGGTCAATTTCCTACTACTTGAGATCTTAGGATCGCCTTTGACTCTCATTGTGGACAGCTCCGTATTACATTTGATTTATGCTCCAATTTTTGTTGTTGTTAGGACTGCAGTGTCGATGTCGTTACATTATTGCTCTCTATTCACAGATTCTATGTACACAAAAAAGCTGTACAACGAAACTGTTATACGATTTCCGATAGGTTGAAATCTATTGTTCCTTGTTGCTATTCTTGTGCTTTTCAATTGTATTTCAGGCTTTAAAGAATAGCAGCCCATTTCTACTATTGCTTATTCCACTTTTAATCGAATCGTGTATTTCAATGATTCAGAAATAATGACAGAGAAAATCGCATCGAGGGAATCTAACAAAGCTAATGATCTGAATAACCTGAGAGGAAGAGGAGAGATCTATGAGAGATATCGGACCCAGGCAGAGCAACCTTACGGTAAATATTATTTCTTACATACGGAAAAATTAATTAGTTTTTTTATTTATTTAAATTGTTTTTATTTCAATGTGTTTAAAAATAATTACAAGGAAAAAAGTAAGAATAAAATTTTATAAAAAAATTTATTCTTATAAAGATCTTTGGAAAATATATGATTATTTTGATAAATGTGTAATTAAAAAATAAATAAAAATTTTATGTAAGAATTTTTCAAAAAGTATTGGTTATTTTAATCGAGCTGTGCTTTAATTTGAATCTTTTATCTGTATGTTGCAGAATATCGTCGTAGACATGTGGCTGATTAACTCCATTGTTGCGCTCCACTGTTCGATTGGTGAGCAAAAAAGAAATTTTTATGAGTTAATAGATCTTCTATGTTTTGGGTAATATATTATTATTAAATTAAACGCGATATGTTACTCAAAGTTTGAATTTTTAAATTGATCAATAATTCTTGAAATCAAATAGCCAGAAAAAAATTCATGCACGCGATATAAAATTCATTCTACTTAAAATATCTATCGAGAATAATTAACAATCGCATGGAAACTTTTATTTGAATGATTTATAATTTTTATTTATCATCCGCATTTAGTAAAAGAGAATGAAAAATTGCTTCGCGACATTACCGTTTTCTCCGCTTTGTTTCTTCTTGGTATATGTTTTGCATAGAAATACTATTACAATATTCTCGATGCTTTTTTTTTTAATTTTTAATATATTTTTAAAAACTTAAATTATTCCAATTTTTAATTATTTTTGTAATACATTGTTATGCAATTATACTCTAGATACAGTTTAGAATAGAATCAATGTACGTAACACAAAACAAAATTGGAGACCATTTGGTGAATGTGTTATCCTTCTGAAATATTTATGGCCGCTTAGTTTTTTGACGTGTTTGTTTTGGACAAATAGAAAAGCTAATAAATGTATTTTATTATATTAAACGTGGGAATGTCCACTTTTAGGCTTCTTTCTGGAAACGAATTTTAATGTAGATAAGTTCATATCGACAATGAATTAAATTGTATCAGTAATTAATAATACTTACTCTTCAGTTATTTTTACCAGGTTTGGTAGTTATAAAAATTAGCCTAGAACTAGTTATCTGTAGTAATATCTTCATGATTATGAAAATTATATCAATGTATCTGTGAGATTTTGTTCGCTAAATGTATTTAAAGATTTAAATGATTTATGACAAAAAACTATAATGTGATAACTCTACAGAAATATAATATATAATGAACAATTTAATACTGAAAGAGAGATATAATTATTTATTTTAAGTGTTAAAAGCACTGTTATTCAATATTTTTAGTACTCCAAATAAGTAATTAATTACAGTCTTTTAATAATAAATAGGTAGTATTAAATTAGATATCTGCAAGGAAAGTCTCACTAGGCACGTTTACAGACTACCGTTCATAAATTTTACGTGTATATGCTTATAACTATATTATAAGCGAATTATAGCTAGGATTATATATATATATATGTTTTTAAATGTTTCATAAATAATAATAAAATAATTTTAACATTCTTACAATATTTCATAGAACATTATTTTATTATCTTGTTTTTGAAGAAAAAAAAAAGAATAAAAGATAAAAATAGGACATCAAAGACAAGTCAAATGAAATGATACATTCAAATAAAATAGTATTCAACAGCAAACAATAGCTATTTTGTCAAAATATTAACAATTTGAATATTTCACATATTCAAATAATTATACGTTTATGATCTTTTTCGTTAAGATTTGTGAAATAACCTTTGATCTGTGAAATAATTGTTAAGATATTTGATATTGGGAATATTGATAAGTAAGGCTTGTGTAAATGATTTAAGTTCTATTTTTCCGTCTTCTTTTTTTGGTAGTATTAAGATTGCGTTAGCTCCTACGGCACTACTCAACTTATCACTGATGGCATTTCCCTTGGTATTAACTAATGCACAGTCTCTTTCCGGGATCCATCTCAAAATTGTCCATGTCGCTCTAGAACGACTATGCAAGACGTACTCAGATTCCATCTACGGTGTTAAAAAATTATAATAATATATAGAGGAAGGTCACCGATACCGACATACCACTTTGTTTTTAGACAATATTTCTTAAACGAAAGGTAAAAATACACTTCAAAAACATAAATACAAAGTAAAAAGTGTCTTCTATCAGATAGTATAAGTAATTTTTATAATACTGTTTGCAATTTTGCAATAATTAAGTTTTTCGTAAGTTATGCAAAAATAAGCGTCTGACAAAATGGACTCCAAAACTAACATAGTAGGCAATAATATCAACATTCCTATTCTATAAATAAAGACATATTCTATTCTGTAAAGAAAACTAATTTATGAAACTATAAACATTTAAAATGATATAATATTATCAATAATACAGTCACTATTATTTTAATTACGCAATTTGCAAAAGAACACCGTAAGAATTTTCTTCTCGGATTCATAGAATTGGTTTTTAGCTTGGTATAGAATAAGCCACAAATATATGAATTATGAGTTTGTTCTCTTTAATTAGCTAAACAGATCATGATTTTATTAGTATTAATAAAGTACAATAGTTAGTTTCTGAGAAATAAGGGGGTGTCACTTTAGGAGACCTATGTCAGTATCGGCAACTTTCTTCTATCGCATTTTTTTCCACAACATACGAGGTTGCGATAATCTTACAGAAGCTGGTATTGTACCATAATCCGAGTAGAACTTGAAGTACATCTCATTCAAAAAGGACAAAAGAAATATTCGCGCGGTAATGAAAGCGGATACTGGATTTCCTGATAGACACAAGAAATACTTCTTTGTGTTATCAATCTCGCACGTTGCAAATATCGTCGACTTCCCTGGTTTGATATTTACGTTTCCTAAAGAAATTCGTTTAAGTTTTAAGCAGAAGGCGTGTATTTCTTTTTTGATATATTTAATTATTAATAAGAAAGACATTACCGAAATGTATGTCTGCTTTGTAATATTCCTCCAAAATAGTTTTCATTAAATCTCTGTTATTAGTCGAGCCTGTTGTCACAAGTATATCTACTTTTTTTAAAGCTTCATCGATTTTATTTTTTATGGGTGCCATCCTGAAATGTAAATTATTCATTGAATTAATTATTATATATTCGATGGAAAAATGAAAATTAATTACAATTAGTAAATTAAGAGTATTAGCATACAAATTGGGGATAAATTTTAAGTATCCTCACATATTATTCACGATTCCGAAATCCAAAGAATTGTAACCCTGCTCTTTAAGTAATGTTATTAGAGTAATTCGGTTAATATCGTAGACAAATCCTGGTGTTAAAATTTCTCCAGGTTCCTTTAAATTATTTCCAATAGATAACACACCTACAGGTGTATTTTTAATGACTAGGACTTCTTTGCGACCAGAAGCTGCTAAAAGTCCAATCTGCAATGGGCCAATACGCGTATACGTAGTTGCGACAGTTTTTCCTTTCATTAATTCGTAACCAACAGGTCTTCAAGACAGATAAACGGACAAATAAATTAATTGGTTTTATAAAGAGATAAAATCTATATCGTTGAGTTTATATTGAAAATATTGAATTTTATACTTAATATTTTCGTTGAATTGTGGTTTAATTAATATCTCAATGTACATGTCGTCACTGTCTTCAGATTTTTCTACTAGTTTTACATCCTTCACTTGTACAACCGCTGTTGCTTCTATAATTGGACAGAAACGACAGTTAATTCTTTACTGCAAATAGATCAGTATCAGTAATGTGTATAATTATTTACCATCGGGAATAGGATTTCCGCTATTTACCCACACGCATGTCCCAGGTTCAAGCGACATCCGAGAGAACTGAAAAAGTTTTGTCTCGTAATTCCAGTTTGTTACATGTATATGAGTCTGATACAACTTACCGTATTTTTTTCGTTCTGTTGTAACACTTTCCTTAAACCTTTTCCATCAGTTACTAATACTGCGTATCCATGTTTAGTGGAAGCATTAAATGGTGGGAAATTATAAGTAGATTCCACATTCTCGTACAATATTCTACCATAAGCATCATTTAGCTGCACCGTTTCAAAAATAATTTTATTTTTACTTTCACGTATTATTTCATGTATCTTGGACAGTGCATCTGGTATAGAAATCATAGGAAATGATTCTTTATGGCGTTTAATCGTACTTGCGTAATCGTGCTTCTGTAAGAAAATTTAATCGTACTTACAATATCATAAAATTTTTACTTTATCTCTAATACAGAAAATATTTTAATTGTAAACTTACAGGAGATAAATAAGATTTCCCGTGGCGCTTTACGGCAGTTTTGACCTTTTTCTGTATTAAAAACCTTAATGTACGTATAATGTCATAAAATTGTACGTTATTACTAACACAAACAATACTTTACCTGCTTCGTAGAATTATTGCTGGAAGATGCAGTGTCACATAGCGGAATATTTTGATCTTTGTCTATACGTATCAAATATATCGTCTGCAGTATTATATTTGCAATTGCTGCAAAACAATTTTTTGTATTTTTGTACAGACCAGACAAATCAACGATTAATGTTTGATTTCGTATTCCAAATACAGTTCTGAAAACAAATCACAATTATAAAACTTGTAATTATAAAAATTTCAACTTAAGTAGAAGTAAAGATTTACTCATGTGGCATAATCTCATTTAGACTCGTTGTTATGTTTTGTAGCGATCTTGTTACTCTTTTAGAAATTTCTTGGCTATCGCTAACAATTTTGACTGCTTTTTTTACAAGTTGTCTGTTAACAGACTTATTATTACCAATAATAAGAATAACATCAGCCTCAATGCACGCAAAAAGTAATTCTATCTATATCATGTAAACAAAATAAATTTAATGATCAATATAACACAAAGAAGATTTTTAATATACCTGTAGTTACCATTATATCAGTTCCAACTGGGTTTATTACTGTTGTGTCAGATATTTGTACATTTGCAGCCTTAGTTGATAGCACGTTTCGAATGTCATTACTGTTATCAATGTTAATATTTTCATCTGATGGTTCATTGTTATTAATATCATCGTCTACAACTTTAATAATCTCACATTAATTGTATTCTATGTATTAAGTAATCATAACGGAATTAGAATTTTGAAAATTATAACACGAATATTCAGTCTGATGATCAAATGTATTTTTTATTAATACATTTAGTTTGTATACGAAGAAACTGTTAAATTCTGTTAAATGTGACAAAATTATAAAATATGTAAAAATTAATAGTATTTATTTATATACTATATAGAAATATTAGTGATCAAAGAAACTGTCACAAAATATACTATTTTTAATTTTTAAATTTAGCATATATATGTAATTTTTATTAAAATTTGTTATTTAAATAAATGGACTTTATTTAAATATGCACACAGTTTTCCTTAAGAATAGTATAATATGTATGAAAAATATACTTTACAAAACATACTTGCTATAATTTTGAATTTAACTACCATTTTATCCTCTTTTTATTGTATGTATACTGACAGTTACCGCAGGATTTTACCGTTTCGTGCGTATTGTGTTTTGTCGCAGCTACCACGTTCGTCGATGGGCTGGTTCTAATCGAAATAGTTCACAGAAATATTTGGGTGACAAATTGTTTACATTTCTTCTCTTTTCTTAATAGTAAGGTTGTACTTGGACAATGTTAGCTTTGTTTTCAACATATGTTTAATATACCGCGGATCTTTCATGTTTTAAACAAGGAATATATATATATATATGTATATATATATATATATACTTATATATTTATACATATAATATATAGTATATTGTAATATATATATTTCTAATATATAAGTTCATTATTTTTAACAAAAACACATTTCTCATTATAATATAGTATTTAAAAAATAGACTTTATTACATTATATATGCGCAATATATACAAGTGTGATTTAATGGGTGCGTTTCGAGTTACACATAAAGAGCATGATGCACCATTTGTCCTTGTTGTTCACCAAATAAAAAAGAAGGATACAACGATACATCATGCGTAACTCGGAACGCACCCAATATCACATGAAGAATACATCACGTACAAATTACAATTTTAACTTTTCATTTTATTTCTATTGCTATTTCAATTTTGATACATCTCTTTGCATTTTTATTTATTAATATTTATCGTATTATTTTTAGTATATAGATGATACATTATAAAATTACAACACATATAAGTCATATTATAAATTGTAACATATTATTATAATTACTCATATATGCACAGAAAAACATGTTTGGTTGAATTAACTAGAATTCGTGTCTCACACACAATTCTATCGACAAGTTTATCGTTTAATTTCATCGAAACGTTCATTCTTTTGCATTTTACGTGTCATGTTTCGTCATTCATCTCGCATTAACATTTAAAAGTAGCCCAGTAAACAGGCTGCGCACAATTTCGGAACATTTACATAGCATGGTGAATGAAAATGTTACAGAACAGCACAACGAATTAAAAACGTAGCAGGTATATCATTGACGTAAAATGGCTATAACTGTTACGTATGACCGTACTGTCACTATTTCGACGCATAGTTAACATAACATTTACGTAATTTGAATAACATAAATTTTTATTCTCTGAAAACTTTGTAAATGTTACGTAACTGTGATAATGTTATGTTATTTATATATAAATGTTACGTGTACGTTCCTTTCTTTTACCAACTTTATTACGCGAAATATAATTAAAATATGCTGACATTTTGATCTGAAAATGACGTAACTCTTACAAGACAGTGGAATATCGTTCCGTAATGATTACGTAAATGTTATGGAACGATGTTTATTGGGGATTTAATCAGAAATATAATAGACTTAACCAAAATTCTGGGTCGTTCATTTTCCACCAGAATTACAATTAATTTAATCAAACATTTTTTCCCCTGCGTATTTATATTTTATATATAGTATAAATATATACATGTTATATATATATGTATATGTTTATATATATATATGTATATGTTTATAATGTATTACATACATATATTTTTAATTACAATACAATAACAATACAATAAAATAAAACTAACACTTTTTTTAAAGAAAAAGTACAATTGTGTGTGTGTGAAATAAATAATAATATATACAGGATGTCTCATTTTAAATGATCCAGCCAAATATCTCGAAAACTAAACCCAGTAGACAAAAATGTTTCAGACAAAAGTTGTTTGATTCGAAGGGGGACATAAGATGGTGCCATCGATTTGACCTTGGATA
>NW_017298429.1:90055-120413 GCF_001594075.2 Trachymyrmex cornetzi
ATGTTATTTATTTCTTTATGAATTATAAGAAATAGGGTTCCTAATAAAGTAAATGGTTGTATATGCTATGATTATCACTGTGTAATTACTTTACACAATTTAATATTTTATAATAATAAATTTTTGTACGTTAAATTCATAAATATAAAAGTTATTATTTGTAAATGCAATAATTATTTAGCAAAAAAAGCTTGCTTTAATCGGCCGGATCAGTCTCGATCATGCTTTAATCGGCCGGATCAGTCCCAATCTTGCTTTATAACTTAACTAGTACTTAACGAAAAGTAACTTAATTATAGTGTTTTGGAAAGCTCGCGAGATGAGCTGTAAGAATGTGCAATGAGAAATAAGAGGTTCCATTTAAAAAATTAAAGGTGACCTTCACGTGACCTACAGAGGACTGTCCAAGGTCAAATCGATGGCACCATCTTATGTCCCCCTTCGAGTCAAACAACTTTTGTCTGAAACGTTTTTGTCTACTGGGTTTAGTTTTTGAGATATTTGGCTGGATCATTTAAAATGGGACACCCTGTATATATATTTAAATGAAACCAAATCAAATAGTTATTGTCACGTACAAATTAATAGTGTTAAAATTATTCTTCATTAATATCTATTTATATCTACTTAACATTTTCTAATTATTGTTTATTATTGTACAATAAAAATTATTTAATTATTAATTAACTGTTTAATTAAATACACAAATAATTATTTAAAATAGATAAAACAGAACTTTTATTATTTAATTAAATGATTCTTTAATTAAAAATTAAAAAAAATAATATAAATTATTTAATTAAATCTGAAAATTCTATTTCATTATCTAATGTAGACTTGTCCAATTTTAGCTCCGGATCGAGCCAAAACGCAAAGTTATTGATGCAATAAAAATCAATGTAAGATTTCGGGGACTGTAAAGTTGATACGCGTTTGAGCGACGCTTTATCAATACTTTACCGCCATGCAGGGGTGCGTTCCAAAACGTAACTTTGGTTACTAAAAAGCTATAGTTTACGTTACGTTAACTATAGATTTCAGTTACCAAAGTTGCGTTTTGGAACGCGCCCCGCAGTATGCACTTTACAACCCCCGAAATATAACTCACAATTTTGGCTCTGGAGTTAATTGGATAGGCCTGATCTAATGCAATGAGATGATAGGCAAATAAAAATTACTATTATAATCTAACTGTTTATGTTTCAAAATTAAAACTATGTAAGATTAAAAAATCAAAATTGATGGAAACGATGATCACAGTACTTGAAAATTATTCGAAATTTAGAATCTTTATATAGTTTTTACGGTGAGCTTTTTCAGCGAAATTGATGATGTGATATATTTTCTGAAACATACTACAATTATTTAAAAAGGTGAGATTTTTACGACTTTAATCTCAGCAATAAAAATGTGTAATAAAGTATTAATCCTTTTTTAGATTGAAAGTTCGTGGATAGTCAATAAGTAAACCTGGTATTTTTTCATCGTTAAATATTGCTTTCTCTTTGTTCTCACTTTCTGGTAACATCAAAAGTGCGTTTGAACCTACAATGTTACATAGTTTATCCTTGAAAAGATTACCCATGTTACAAGCCATTGCTACATTATCTTTAGACCACTTCAAATATGTACACGCAAGTCTAGGACGATGATGTAGAATAAATGGAATATCTACCTACAATTTTATAAGAACATCATTATAATATTAGATGTATCTTTCTATATTTTACGATATTATGTGAGACTAAACTTACATGAATTGGTAATACAGGAGTTTCCGCGTATTCATTGCAAGACATCTTTCTTAGAAAAGGCAAAAGGAGTACTTGCGCGGCAATGAAAGCAGTTACCGGATTTCCCGACAAACACAAGAAATATTTTATTTTATCATTGATCTTGCATGTAGCTAGTGTGGTTGACTTCCCTGGTTTTATATTTACATTACCTGAAAGAAATGGATACAGTTGTAAAAGATTTTTTTATATGTTGGAAATTAATGAGAAAAATAAGAGATACCAAAATGTATTTCGGCTTCAAAGCATGTTAGTAAGATTTTCTTCAATAAATCTTTGTCATTAGCAGAGCCTAATGTCACAAGTATATCTACTTTATCTAGAGCTTTCTCGATATTCTTAATTATGGATGATGATCTGCAAAAAATTAATTACTTTTTTAAATTATTAGATACCGCGGAAAGTTCGTGTCGTTTTATCAAGAGATGTTTATAGGGAAAAAACGACACGAACTTTCCGCGGTACCTAATATTTGTATAATTATGAAAAAAATTTTGTAAATAAAAAGCTATTAAAGTGATGTAATAGTTTGCATATTTGTGAAATTGTAAAAAAATTTTAATGCTCTCACGTATTATTCACGATTCCAAAATCTGAAGAAGAGAAATCGTTATCTTTTAGTAGTGAAATTATAGTTATTTTACTAATATCGTAGATGTATCCTGATTTTAGAGGTTTTCCGGGTTCTTCTAAGTTATTACCGATAGATAATACACCTATAGACAACTGCTGAGCAACTACAACTTCTTTATGGCCAGAAGCTGCCAAGACTCCCATCTCTTCTGGGCCAATACGTGTGTATTGTTTTAAGATAAGTTTTTCTTTCATTGTGTGGTAACCAATGGGACTTTGAAATAAATATACAGATAAATAAAATAACTATTTTGATAAATAAAAATAAAATGTCTGGTATGAAAATATTGAATTTATACTTAATGTTTTGCCCATGTCGTGGTATACTCATTATTTCAATATACACTTTGTCGTTGTCTAGATGAGGTCTAATTCGTTTTGTATTTTTCTCTTCTATAACCGCTGTTGCTTCTGTAATCGAATACAAATGATAATTGGTTCTTTATTATAAATGATGCATCAATGTAATTATAACTTCTAATTATTTACCATTAGGAACAGGCGCTCCACTCTTCACCCATACGCATGTTCCACATTGAAGCGAAATCGGAGGAAACTGAACAAATTTTGTTTAGTTCTAGTTAATTCTAATAATTGTAATTTGTTGCATATACATATGCAACAAAAATATATACGTACATATAAAATATAGATATATGCATCGAATTTATCTTACTGTATTATTATTGTTCAATACTTGTCTCATTCCTTTTCCATCAGATACCAACACTGCATACCCGTGCTTTTTGGAAGTTCTAAATGATGGCACGTTATATTTCGAATAAATATTCTCAAGTAATATTCTACCATAAGCATCACTTATTTTTACCGATTCATTATCTTTAATTATACTTGTTGTGGATATATCTCTGAATATTATTAGTGCCTCATCTAAAGAAATTAGAGGCATCCATTCCGTATGGCGATTGCTTGCATCATTATATTCTATACTCTATAAATGTCTTTAATTGTATATATTTATAATATTGTAAAATTATTATTTGTTGTGCATAGAGTATCTTACTTCTGCAGAAGTAGACAAAAAAGAAGAAGTAGAAGAAAAAGATTCCTTAAAAGTTTCAGGACTATGAATATTTTCGTTTGCATCTTTATCTTTTATCTATACAAATAGATTAGTCTTATAGTCTGTGTCTATATCATCTTATAAATTTGTTTTATGATATTAATTTTAATATAGACAATATATTTTACCTGCTCTGAAACATTATTATCGGAAGAATCGAGAAAATCTGCATTGGCAGATCTCGCAAGTAGCGACTCTTTGTTCTCATCTTTCTTGCGTATTAAATGCAATGTATTTATCAGTATATCTGCAATTGCTGCAATGCAAACATTGTCGTCCATGCCGGGCAAATTAATGATTAACGTCTTGTTTCGTATTCCACATACAGTTCTGACAATAAATCAATTGTAAGAGTTGTGTGTGTGTGTCTGTGTCTGTGTAAATTTCAAAATTACGTAAATAAAAATAAAAGTTTACTTATAACTTGTTATCTCCTCCAGATTTTTTTGTATGCTCCTTATCAAAATTGCTAGATTTTCAGAAAGTTTTTCGGGATCAATAATTATAGCTTTAACCGTTTTATTTATATATTCTCTGTCAGTAAAATCAACGTGACCAGCAATAAAAATGACATCAGCTTTATTATTTGCAGATATTGAAAGTAATCTTTTCTATATTAATTTTATAATAAAATAAAATTTAAGACAAGTATATTTAATAACACAAGTATATTAAATTTATTATACGTATATTTATTATAGGTATAATTACCATTATAGTATCTTTAATTGGTTCTGCAATTATTACATCGACTATTTTTAGATTAGATATAGCAGCTGTCACTGTGTCATGAATCTTGTTATATGTTGCAATATATTGCGGGCTATATAAAAGATTTTCGTTTTCTCTCAAGTCAGTTATATATTGATTTTTACACAACCAAGTTGATTTATATACTAAATAGATACAATAAAATTATTAGATTTTTAAAATATAATAATTAAGTTTAAAGTTATATATATGTATATATTTTTATGATTTATCTCAATATTTACAAGTAACTATTAAACATGACTTTAAAATAAAGCTATAAAGTAAATTTTCTTTGTTATACTGTATAGACATATATTAATTATTATAGATATTAAATAAAATATATTGTTATATTTCTATTATATAAATATAATGTTTTTAAAACATTTTTCATTATAATTTTTGTATTTAAGAAATGAACTTTATTAACTTATTATATATGCAATATTTACAAGTCTGATTGAATATACATGAAAAATATATAATATAACCTAAATCCGCTTACATACTATACGCAAATTCCAAGAAGCGATACAGCTCATTCTTCTTTATCCAATTACCAAGTTAGCTGTGTAACGAAATACTCACATCAATATAGCAACGTACACCGGCATAAAAATTAATATAAATCAAAAATTACACTGAACATACAATCAAAACTGGTACACTAATACTAAAAATTGAAGTTATAAAAATTAAAAATTAACAATTTTTAGTATTAGTGTACCAGTTTTGATTGTATGTTCAGTATATGTAATTTTTGATTTATATTAATTTTTATGCCGGTGTGCGTTGCTATATTGATGTGAGTATTTCGTTACACAGCTAACTTGGTAATTGGATAAAGAAGAATGAGCTGTATCGCTTCTTGGACTTTGCGTATAGTATGTAAGTGGATTTAGGTTATATTATATCGATAAGGACCCAAAAATAGGGGTCGAAACGTATATTTAATTAATTTTTGATGTGACTTGTTTAATTACACGAAAATAAATTGTACATCAGATTAACTGATGTTTGTTTTTGATGGGCTTGCTTATTATTATTACTATTGATAGATTCTTTCAAGCCTTTTTTTAGATATTTGTTGAAAAATATATGTCGAATCATGGTACGTACGAATTATAATTTGAGCTGTCATTGCCATTTTCACTTGTTCAGATATCTTTTCGTGTTATTATATGTAACTAACACTCAACTTTCGCTATATATTTAATCCCAATTGTCACGTTCGTCGACTGAGCTGACTTTGTCGAAATGATGTTTGTGATGATGGTTACCAAACGTTTCGTGACAAGATGCTGTTTATATTGTTTTCTTTCTGAATATTTAAATTGTATTCCGTAACGTCGATTTTATTTTTATAATTTAGTGAGAACACTGTCACATTTCGTTATAATTACGTAAAAAATACGTGTAAAAATGTATTTCAAATTAATATCAATGACTTATAAGAATATAGAAGATTCCAATTAAACAAGAAAAAGAATAATAAAAATATTATATACATATAGACATTAGAAATAGAATAAATTATAATGCTTACTAACTAATAAATTGAAGAATTTAATATATTAGACCGACCATTTATGAATATATTTAAATTTTCATAATTACACAAGGAACTAGTATTATATGAATTTCTTGTGAGAAGAAAAGATTTAATATTTATAAAAGAAATATTAAATTAAAAAAATTTCTAAACGAGCGTATAAAAGTTTGAGAAGATTTAAGTGTAAGAGTAGTTCATTATCGGACTCTCTCATACGCGCGAGGAAAAGTATTTAGAATACGAGAAAAAAGAAAAAGAAATAAAAGATCAGGAAGAAGACCGTAGCGTTCATTTTATTTCTAGAATCGCAGGTTGTCGCGAAAACGAAATTGGAGAAAAGCGCGGGCGTGCAACGCAGCACCATCGAACGGATTTGAACGGAACTAGCCGATGCGTCGGAGGTTTCGTGCGACGCCACGAGGCGGCGCGCAAGCGCAAGCGCAACTCGCAATCAGTCCGCCCTTTTCCCGCCGCGTTGATGCTGACGTCGCTGACGTCGCTGACGAGCGTCGGGACTGTTGGTTGGGTGGCCAGTAGCAGCTGACCGATGGGAGCGTTCGGAGTAGTTCCTTCCGTACTCGGCTTCGCAGTCCTCGCATTCGTGCGTGTCCGCGTAAGCCCGTGCGTTTCACGGCGATCCGTCAATCGCCTTACGTCGATCGGCACGCGTCGTGTGTGATCCGAGAAAGTAAAGCCGGTGCCGAAGGAAGAATTCACGAGGACGCCGCATCTTCTACGTCGATTGCGAAACTAGTGAAAGGCGCGCGACACGCGCGGGACGAAGACGACGACGGCCACGACGACAACGGGTCACGGGTGGAATTGCCACGGTCAACGGAACGCCGGGTGAGTAGCGATCGCTTCGTTTCACTTTATTCTCCTCTCGCTCGCGATCGCGTCGCCGATCTTCGTCGTAGAGTGATCGCAGGGCGATCTGGATATTCCTCCCGGCTACATGTCAAGTTTTTCACGTCAACTTTCTCCGATAAGTTTTTTTTATAACGCTCATAGAATGCTATCTATATATGACGCTCCGCTCACCGAACGGTATGTACGATCGCACGACGCTCCGCTCACGAATCCGTGGGGCGATCAGTTGTGTCACGTCGCAGTTTCGTGACATCGCACAAGGACGAAAGGTGCGTGCGTGCGTGCGTGCGTGCGTTATACTTGCGTGCGTCAAACCAGCCGCGCGCATACGAGACTTTCGCGTTCTCCGAGGTGACTGACACCTGATGCGTCGATGACCGTGCCATGCGTAGAAATATGAATTCCATCCGTCGAATAGCGACGTGTCATGCGAAAAGATCGCGCGTTGTTTATTTTTGTCCGATGATAAAATACCGCCGCAATTCAAGGCCTCGCGAAGGATACGACATACGATCATCCTGCGTTACGCAACCTACACATTTTTTTTCGCGCGGAGGGAGGACGCGCGATCCGGAGAAAGCGTCAGATGGCGTCGCGTCCTTCCGGGGAGGACTATTTGCGCGGTGAATCGCGACTTCCTCGACCACGGCCGAGAAAAAAAATGCATATTCGTGAATCACCCACTGAAAGTTTCACGTATTGAGATAAATTTCTGGTTTGTAAACAAATCGGATGATTCTGACCGCGTCGGTTAAAATTCTACAGATTACTTCAACTAGAGCTTCCAAAACGTTCTCTCCCAAAGGTATTTCAAATGTCGAGTAAAATTTTCTTCGGCGAGGACATTTTGGCATATAGCCTAAAATTGTAATAGATTCAACCAGAAAATTCTAATCCGTTCATTTTCAATCCAAATTAATGCAACCAGACTTTTTCCGGTGTGATCGATGGTTTTAAAGTATTTTTGTAGCGCGTATTCTACACGCTAAACATCGTTCATAAATTAACTGTTATTCCCGTTGTCCGTACATTTTTTTATACGTTTTGTATATTTGATACACTTTTTGTACATTTTGCCGAAAAACTAAAATATACCGGAAAACCAAAGTATGTCGACGCAGCGATTTTAAATTCTAACGGGTTTGTATCTCAACATTTTAAATTCTAACGCGGATGTAACAGGATTTGAAATTCTGATGTATACATGGTAGGAAAAACACATTGAATACGACTTATCAGTCGCCGTTAATCGCATTCATATCTGAGGAACTTCGAACGTAACATTGAAAATGTACGTTTCCACAGTAGGCGTAAAATATTAACAATATAATACATATAATAATAAAAATGAGAGAAAAATAAAGAATATAAAATATTGATCTTTTTTTATTATTAGATTTTTCATCGAATCTTTTTTTTATTAGTGATTTGCAGATTATTTAACTGATAATCATCAATTTTTAGTTTTACACAGAATAACAATATATATTTATTTACGGCTACAGAATTGTGAGACTCTGTTTTCGACATAACTTATTTAACCAGAGTTGTTTTTACCAACTTTTTCTGTGTGAGAGCCATAAATCCTGGTATATAAAATTGCAGCTACGAGAAGAATCATTAATAAGTTAAAATCATGTAGATGTTAATATATAGCTTTATTTCTTTGTTGATCAGAATTGATTGCGTCTTAATTAAAACGTCGTTCTAAAATATAAACGATTGTAAATGAAGATGCGACTGAAACTTCTGGGAGTGTTAAATTAAATATAACGAAACTTCATTATTCATTTAAATTGACTTTACTTTCCCGAAGTTTGGATTCAACGTTTAATTATAATGAGAATAGTATTGAATATTATACAGTTGCGGCGAAAGATGACGATTTTCTCGGAAGTTGTTCGAGTGGGGGATGAGAGAGGAAAAATGCAAATTTATTGAAGAATCTATAAGTTAAAATTAAAAATTACAAAACGAGATTCTGAAACAGCCTGTGTGAACAAGATTATAATAACTGTAAGAGAAATTCTATGGTTAAATTCAGTAATGCTGTTAATTCCCACGATGCGACGCCGCGACAAGGGAATATTTTGAATAAAGTTATTTTATAACATTACATTTGTTTTTTATCATTTTATGTAGATATTTCAAACGTTCGTTTACAAACATTTGTACAATATATTCCTATATACTGCTGTGCAGTTCCGATACTAATCGATTGTACGGGCAACTGTTTACATACTTGTTATCCATTAATTTTCGTTGTAATTAGTCTAATTAATAATTAACAAATTTTATAAACTACGAATTAAGTTTCGTTTTAACGAAAGAACAATACGCCGACAATTTGTAAACTTATTACTTTACTTTGTGTATTTATTAGAAACGTGAATCCTGTTAGAAAGTCTTCGAACTAGTTTTATCGCTTCAAAGAATGAATATACATATTTATCGCAAAAATAAAAAATAATAAATTAGATTTCAAAACTCAGTGTTGGTAAAATGCAAGTTAAAAATTAAACGAGTTGGGGAAAATGAGATGTGCACTCTCGTGGAAACTATTCTTATTAACCATACATTAATTTATCTTACTAATTTATCTCGATGGACGCTACTGTGAAATAAAAGGATAGTAATCTATAAGCCAAAGGATCGAGGATTTAATTGAAAATACGTGTACTTTCATATCTTTACGAAACAAAAGCTCATTGACGTATCTTTTGCCGAAGGAGTATCGTAAATTATTCTCGCCACACCGTAAAGTTGAGTCTCTTTTGCTGTCACGATATTGTACGCCATATGAAAGACGCGATGAAGTTCGGACGTTACGCAAAATAAATACGCGATACGTACACACATGCACACCGCTAACAGCACTGCGGTGCAGCTTGCGGAGTAAGTCAATATCATAAACGTAATACGGGCTGGCGAGCGAAAACAATAGCGGTCACTCCGGAGAGAAGAAGAGTGAAATAATCCAAACGGAAAATCGTTGAGTCTTTTTCCGCAGGCTTATCGGAAGTGTATCTGCATTTGCATCTTCATCGTACGATTATTCCGCAAAGGAAGCGCAATTACGAAGTATATTCCACCTGATTACATGCAAGCTGTAATCGCCTTTACCGCTCTTTATCGGAGTACATCCGTCTTGCGAAACGAATTGCAGTGTTTTTTTCTTTTTTCGCTGCCACAATTCATCGGCTTCATTCCGATATCATTCTCTCGGTCGTATATCGAGTCGTACACAAAGTATTGGTTCTGTATCCACGATTTTCACTCTCAAGGAAGTCAGATATGTGTAATTGATAAAGAAATTCAGCAATGCTACTCACATTTCTTAGAAAATGAAAAATTATTTTCGAGCGTCTTTAATATTGCTTTATAAAGCCAATATATAAAGATTACTGTTACATTTCCGCTTTCTTTTCCACGATAAAAATAATTAATTACACTTATATGTATCGCGAAAAGTTTACCGCAGTGGCTTGGAAATTATTTTTTATTGTAACATTGCCACAATGTTTTACTTCACTATGGTTTTATATAATCCGTGGATAAATTACATTATTATTTTTATTATCGCATTCTATATATCGTTTATTTGTTACAATAACACAATTCAAATAAATAAAGTTTCCCAGAAAATGAATTTCATTGTTTTGAATCATTAATTTCGAAATACAATTTTGGAATAATAATTTTAATTTAAATTATTAAAATAAAATTTTGGAATAAAACTGATTGTTTAGCAAAGTATGCTTTTCTTTAAATGCGTTCTCTCTATTTTCTTTACGTTTTCGTTCTTTTTCGGTAAGCGACTCCAAAATAACACTATTTAAATATAGCAAATAAGCATTTTTTTATAACAAATAAGCGATATGTATTATCGTATAAATATAAAACATAAATATAAAAAAACTTCGTTACCCGATAAAATTTATGACGGCATATTTTAGTGTCGCGTATACTACGCGTAACGTGATAATATTCATCGTGAAACGAAATTGGTATAATTCGTAGGTCAATAACACCGAAATGTTATTACGGACACAACGATAATAACGAGTGTGTGTCTAGCTGGATACACGAGACCTGCTAGCATACGTAACTAATTGACCCATTTAATCACACGAACAATGTGTAAAACGAAACGTTAAAACGAAACCTATCTGTGTCTCGTAGCAATTTGCTCCCGCCGGTGTTTGAATAATTTGTTTTCTGAAAATTGGAGTGTGACGAGCGCAATATATGTTGCTTTACCACTAGAGAGTAATTGCTGTAATCCGTAATTGTTATACGCGCGAATTGTTACGAAAGAATTTTGTTCACTTGTCGTCTTAAAAAAGAAAAACAACACTGGAGTATATATTCAGGACGTGGATAATTCAATCGTCGTTATCCGCAACATCCGTTAGGACTCTTTATCATCGTAAGGACGTAAGAGATTTGCATTCATCCTCTCTATAATTAGCTTGATTAATCTTACTTGAACGGTTTGACGGTAACTAGTGCTGGGAGCGTTTCCTACGTCGTTGGAATAATCATTATTGCGATCGTTTCGGGGTGATATACGGAGATCAGCCGATAGCGACGAAGGTAAAATAGCGATCTCGTTGGCTACGGTGGATTATACGGTAGCCGGCTATTTCGAATCGTTAACGCGTATACGTGAAAATCCACAGTGTCCTTGTTTCCGACGTTTGAACACGCTCTACCCGCCCATAAATCAAGACCGATCGTCGGGTCGCCACCGACGTTGTGGCACCACCATTGCACCGTCGCGTCGCGTCGCCTCCAGTCGCCTCCAGTCGCCTCCGCGTGAACCGACCGACACGGTACAGCCACCCCCTCCCCTCCCCTCCCCCGAGTGCATTCGCATTCGATACACGTTCACGCCGGCACTCCGCACTCGAATCGTGGTGCACGCGAGGAGGGACTCAGCACAGCCTCTCGACTCCTCGAGGAACCCCTCGGGAGATCGAGTTTGTCGAGCAACTTGTTGCGGTGACGGCGGTGACGACGACGTCTGTGTGCCTGCCAGCCAGCCTGCCCGGACGGGTCGAACGTCAGCCGCGGCGTCGTTACGTCACTGCGCCGGGACGCCACATCGCGCGTAGCGGTATTCCGGTTCTGCGTTAACGATACCTGCCTGTCTAAATCTTATCTATGAAAGGAGCATGACGGTAGAGAGATGAGATACCGTGGTCCGATTATCCGAGGCACAATGAAACTGTCCATTATTCGCGAAGGCAGATAATGGTGCACCTGTTAGCCATTATCCGTGCGAAATATGTCCGAGTAATGAAGATATGAACGAGGCATTGAGTAACGAACGATGTATAGATATATATATATATATAATAGCGCAATATCAGTACCGTTGACAATTAAATTCGAAAAAGATACGAAAATTTTTTTTACAATCCTTTGTTCTTCAAAGGATTCGATCGTTTGACCAGCTTCGCTCGAATTAAAAATTTAATCGTCATCGATTGGCCGGTGGCAAGTGCGGTTTCCGCATGGATAATTTCTCGATTAAGCCATCGTTAACGATTCACCAAATACCAATTTGTGGCAAAGAGATCGCGGACGCACAGCCCCGGTGTGCAACCTACTTTGCCGCTTTGTAACTCCAAATTCTGCGCGTCGCGTATTCCCCGACGATCATTCACGGTAGTTCTCTGTTTCCGATAGTTAAACTCGATGTGCCTGCCTTACGCACATGACGTAAATCACTGGGCGCAATCTCGGTATCTCGTAATTTACGAGGTAAATGACCTCCCGCATCACGCCAGTTGCGAGGTCGGCCCGAGTATACAGGGTGATTTGAAAAGAGGGTTACGAACTTTAAGGCTTTTGCAAGGCTAAGCCTTGGTAAGATGGAGAATGCCTTAGCGTGACCGTATTCCATAATACTCGAAGAACGGACAGTTTCCCGGCAGGTTATTTCCATGGCAGGTGTACTGCATTATTTTCTTCCGTCGTCTCGCAATCTCTTCTAATTCTCCTTCGACCGTAGAGATTCATGTTCCTCCGGAAATTCGTGGCCACGTTTGTGGTTCGTGCGCAACAAATGTTTATTTATGTCTGTATAATATCCTTTCATCAGTGATGAATAATATCTGAAATATACGTAGGAACGTTCAGTACTATTAAATGAAAAAAGTTGGAGCAAAGTAAATGGTATAATGTAAAAAAAAAAAAAAGTTTTTGCTCTCATCCCGCGTAGAACTCCGCGGATAGAAAATAGGTCAATCTTTTGATGATTAATCAGATTTCCCTTCTCGATGCTTTTGTCGAGGAAAAATTATTTCAGTTTCCAGCAAGCGCGTATCGTTAACGTTAAATACAGACCGAACTGCGATCATAAATATCAGGTTAACGTTATAAATAGCCTTATAAATGGCGAATTTAATTAATTTTACCGAGGTTAATTAAATTTGTCGGGATTTCTGTCCTATATTATTCATTTTGCCCGAATTTAATTAATTTCCTGCCAGTTTTTTCAGCGACCGAAATTTAAATGAAAGAAACGGGCGTTGCAGAACCTTTATAACTCGATAATGCGTGACGGAGGCTTTCCGTTCTATGTGCTAAAATTCTTTGGAACATGTCGGCGGTCGTTAAGCTCGTTAATGAGTCGTCAACGAACGATCGCGATGTATGGCGCATCTCTGTCAAATAGGTCATACGCGTTAAATGCATCGTTCGCCATGCGGAGGGTAGTCATGAAATATTCATCGCAACGGCGAAATCGTGACGTATTTATTTTTCGGCTCGCTGTCGAATCTCGAAAAAAAATCCACCTACGTCATAACTCTGCACTCGAGAAGTGGAAAAACATCACGCAGAAAAATCCTTTTTTCCACACTTGTTACATTGGTTTATGCTATAAGTTTTCAACTTGATTGAATTTATCCGTATCTATTTTTCTAATTTATTCTGGAAGTGCATACGGGAAAAAAAATATAATTTCGCGAATATTTTTCACTCGAAGGAAATATCTTGATAACTGAACTTGAATTGGAGTTATTAAAAATAATGAATTGTGTCAATAGCTCTTGAATGTTTAAAAAAATAAGTGTTAAAAAACTCGGATTAAGTTTAAAATATGAAAAAAATAATATATATTATTTTCGACTTGGCGTGAATTTACTTTAGTTTGAATTTTAGTTAGTCGAGATATTTTATCTCTCTCTGTGTGTGTGTTGCGTATTTGAAGAATTATTATTTAAAGAAAAAAATAGGTTCTCATTAATATTTCGTTCAAAAAAATTTGATTTTTAATTTCTGTAAATCTTTTAGTTTTCTTTGTATTTACAGATTTTTTAATGGTGATCTGAATACTTTTTAAGTTTTTTAAAGCACAAATTATAAATTGTAATTATTTTTATATATTGCAATATAAATTTATTTGTGCAACTGAGGTATTTTTATTAAATAAATAGTGATATTTTTTTTAAACGTTACACAGAATATCGCTTTGGAATCGTGATCGTTGGGCACAAAGTCAAAGAGCCCACCTTTTGTAACTGATAATACATAAAGCTATTATTAATTGCAGCGGCAATAATGTATCAAAGATTATTTTGCCATCATTTTTTTTCTTTGACATAACATATGCAATTTAATGTTCAATTAACGTGATTACAGTTCTTATAGTTAGACACGTTGACTAAAGTTACATTAGGAATATATTCTAAGCAACGACGAAGCAGACATGAAATGCAATAACGTGTAATTGCATGCGCGTTACTTAATTCGATTACGTGCGCAAGACGCGCGTGCCGCGAATCGCGCATCGGAAACCAGTTTCTACTAGCAGTTTCCACTTCACTAATTTCCGTTCGAAAGTGTTCATGGTCACAGGAGAAATGTTGTTCATACATTACGACGGAGTGACGTTGTCTTGCGCAATGAAATTTTCATTCGAGTATCGATTCGCGAGTAATACTTCTTTAATCAACGGTGAGTTAAAAGCTGCTATTCATATCTGATTATTATTCGTCGAGTCATACTCTCACCAATCTACGTTTGTCACAATTTATATCTACTTCATTTTCTTGCAAAAAGATTCGTAACTCACAAGTAATCTTCGGTCCATGATTTACAAATCATTTCACTGAAAAAAATGATTTGGTTGGATTAAATAGTAATTTTGGTAGAAAATGGACGAATCAAAAAATTTTCTGGTATCCACTAAAATTCTAGTTGAGGTAACTAGAATTCTGATTGATATAATTATTCTGGTAAAAATAAGAAGTCTAATATTTTACCAGAAATATTGTATCAACCAGAATTTATATCTCAACTCGAATTCTCTAGTAAATTTAACCAGAAAATTCTGATTCGTCCATTTTCAACGAAAAAACTTTTTCTTGTTACTCCTTTGTGTTGCTCTCTCGGATTAATAGAAAAATTATTAGTAAAATGAACCAACAGATAGATTGTGAGACATCTTGTGTAATTCAGAGTAACCAAGAGTTGTCTTACGTCAAAAACTTTTTTAACGTACGAATGAAAACAACCGTATTTACGACATCTAGATAAAACACGCAATCTAGATAAAAGCATTGATGTGTGGAAAATCCAGCTGGCAATGTTTTACATACTTATGTCGACACATCCACGATGGAAAGGATACGTTCTCTCCCTCGGTAACTAATTGAAAATGAAAAATGAAACAAGATTTAAAACATTTTATAATTGAAAAGTCAATAACGCTACGACATTCTTGCTACCCAAAGTTAATTCCAAATTAAAAAAAAAAAACTAGCCATTTTTCCTCTTAATTGTGAAATATCACACGTGATTTCACATGAAAAGGAATTTGAAATGGGTTTGCAAATGGATTAAAGCAAGAGAAATGTTTACGTTAATATTCCTATGAAAATTACTAGTATTTGTATGAATGTAGTATAGCATAAAATATAAAATATCCGTTATTCGCACGAATTCATTTTACTTGACACTCGTCAGAGTGGTTTCCAAAGCAGATATTGCCGCGCCATTGCGCTGTAGAAAATGCTGTGTACGGAGTTAATGTAACGACATCAACGCGCAATATGAGACGCGGAGTTTTCTTTCTAGCGAGACACAAGACGGTTCGTATTTCCTCCGGAAAGGAAGTCTCTCTTAAACGTTAATGTTATGCAAACGCAAGAGATACGACGACACGGCGGGCGGCAGGTTTGCTTCGTTTCTCGATCTTCTTGTAGCGTAGAGAGTGTCGGATTACAGATAAGACCGTAGAAGTATCGCGCTCGTTCATTACCGTTGAGGTAATGAAATGAAAACATCAATGAGAAAGCGACTTGCTTTAGCAGAGGTACCAGAACGAAGGTAACGAACGTGAGTGACGTATATTATGCATGATAAATGGAAGATTATTAGTCATTACGTTACAAAAAGGCAGATGAAATTTTTGTCGGTCCTGCATTACTTTTTTTTTTTGTTTTGTTTATAGTCGGCGTCATTTTTACAAGCTACGCGCGCATTGTCGTTATGAAAAACTAATTTATCCTCTTTTCCTCCGCCAAGGCACGTAGGGAGAATAAATAAATGTCCAAATTAGCGTACGTCTCGCGAATTTCGCTTCGCTGGCGCGGCGCGTTGCAAAATTTTTATATTTTACATCGTCGCAACGCGGAAGTATTTTACTTTTATACACGTATGTACGTAGGTACACAAAGTGCGGGCACTCGGAAAAAATGTACCTAGTTGTATAGCTATGAATAGTCGTTGCGAGAGGTATGCAGGCGGAGTTACGAACAGTTCGAGTGTTCGTAAATATTTCGGTAAACATTTTACTCTCACGCGTTTTAAGCTGTATAAACAGGGGCGTTTAGAACGCGAGAAATTAATGTCCTTTGGAGTTTTAATTTTCGGCACCGAGATAGACGGTTATAATTGAGGAGATGGGCGGAGTAAAGGCACAATTCTACTTAGGCCCTTTTTCATGTATTATTTATCGTAATAGAGAAGTATTGTAACATGTAACTTCTTAAAGACATTACCTAAATTCATTTAATGTTGTATTTAATTTGTGTATAATAAAAAAGTAGCAAGTTATTTTAGTTTTTATTAATATCAACATTTTGTATAATAATTAGGCTTTTATGCCGTCCATCGCATCCCCTCAATTCTGAATTACTCTTGTAGGTGCGAAAAAACCATAAATGAGTTTAAATTAATAAACTAATTGTTATATAAATTATACTATTGATATTATTATTAGTTAATTTAGAAAGATAAATAAAAAAATTAATATAAATTTTATAATATTATATTTTTTAAATTTCTTACTGTACCATTACGGTAAAAAATTCTTTCTATATTATTATTATTATTATTACAGTTATTCTTATTATATTGTTACGTGTATTTTTAATTTTTTCTTTTAAACTCGTCAAAGAGTACTTTTATAAATCGTAAATTTGAGTGACGTTTTGCCTCGAGGAGTTAGTGAATTATTAAACGGGAGAAGTAATCTAGAGTAAAAGTGTATCCATATAGTTATAAAGAAATATAGAAAGTACTTTATATTCCTGATGGTGGAATATTTTGCGTGCAAATTCGCTTGACCTGATTAAAGTTTCATCGAAACTTTACCGGCGACTTGTGTTTACGGTCGTTGGTACAGATTTCCGCGAATGCACACTGAAATCTGCGTGAGAGGTTCGCGCTTCGTGTATACGTCGCATGTTTGCGAAGCTCCTTTGTTTTAAGATATATTTACCCAAGGCACAACCTCACCCTAGGTCTAGAATAATAGCTCCATACATCGCGCCATTCGGGGATTAGTATGCGCGCAAGATAATCCGGAAAGCAGCTATTCGAGACACGGCACCTTCAATCTCGACTACAGAAGAGAGACGAAATTTTCGGATGTTTCACGAGTGACGAACGAGAGAAAGCCGATAAACGAAACATTGTGGCGATATTTTTAAAATTTAAAGTAAACAGACGAGACAAACATGTAAAGTCAGAAAACCTCTCACAAAATCTTATCTTTCGAAAATTCAGAAAGTGCATGTAATCTCAACTTTTGATAATGTAGCATGTACGTTAATACAATATAACTAAGCACATAGTCATGAAAAAGTACTTTGCGATTGAAATAATGTTTCTGAATAAAAATAAAAATCGTGTTATATTCGAGACAATCTCTCTCTTCTTCTTCTCCTTTAATTGGCCTCGCAGCCGAACTGGCTGGACTTGGCCATTGATGGTCTTCGAAAATGAACAAAAGTAAATTGAATGCAAGGCGCTGGCCATCTCGAATTGGGCGAATAAAAAGATGATATTAATATTGTCTCTGAACATACTAGAGATATGACTGTTCCACTCTCATCGCATTGTCTGAAATTATAGAATTTTATATTATACTGACACACGATTTACAAGATACGAATTATTTTTATTTTACTACTGATAACCAGAAGCATATATTGTTACCTATTACAACGTTCACATAACTTCCAACTTATTCTGAGCGAATTTTATTGTATTAACTACTGTGAGTTTTATTATATTTTTGCTTGCGATTGAGAGCGAATTGCAATTTTTATAAATTTTAACTTTGTAATATTTTCACCGTTCTATTTTTGTGTATTTAACATTGATAATGATCCAACAGGGATCGAAACGTTTGTTTGTGTTATATTGTTTATTGCCGGCACATTAAAGTTTTATATTCTGACTAATGCCCAATTTCTTCACCTCTTGATAACTTTATCCAAGAGATATCTCCCACAATACAATGGAGATATCTCCTGGATAAGTTTATCCGCAACTTATCTGGAAGTGAAGAAATTGGGCATTAATGACATATTTATACTGTTTTTTTAAAATTTCTATTTCTAACGACTAACTCTTAGGCTCGTGGCCCTTTTTCTTTCAATTTTTTTTAAAAAGATGCAATTCGAACAAAAATGAGGCGCCTCCCTTAAACACTTGACGCCTGCAACTACTTCCGCGTCGCATGGCCGCACGACAAGACGAATGAAGGGACTTGAAATAACGTAATGACACTGTCGAAGCCGGTAACGCTTTTCAAAAATATATTCGAGGTGACGCAACACCCGAGACGAGAGAGAACACGTCCTATTCGCTCGAATGATCCCACGAGACTCCCGGGACAATCTCTAACAACATTACAGGGATGTCGCGAACAATAGATTGATTAGACTCTGTTACGAGTACTCTGTAACGAGACCAGCTTTAGTAACGAGTGTATTGAAAAACGCAAGTTTCTAATTCTATTTGCCATTCAATTAACAGTTTAAATTAACGTCTCGCAAAAGTTGGAGATTTATCCGTTCCTAGTTGCCGTGATTTCGCGAGATGTTTTTGCGGCACGAAAATTGGCACCACTCGCCTCGCCCTGTG
Source organism: Trachymyrmex cornetzi (assembly GCF_001594075.2). Classification (NCBI taxonomy): domain Eukaryota; kingdom Metazoa; phylum Arthropoda; class Insecta; order Hymenoptera; family Formicidae; genus Trachymyrmex; species Trachymyrmex cornetzi. Next base: position 109,131 of record NW_017298429.1, read on the forward strand.
GCGGCTTGCGACCGTGATTCGATGAGCAAAAAGCGAGGTAATTGGATTCTGTTTGGCACGATGGAGGATCGTCTATCGCACATTTTGTATGTTATAGGGGCGAAAACTCGGAATTGTAGCGCGCAGGGGAGATCGGACTAGAATTGCGGCGAATCTCGTTTCAGGTAACGCGCTCTTGTGATTTACCCTGTTAAACGTGGTGTGTCACTCTCGGCCACGTTCTATAGCGTTCATTATGCGCCGACCGACTGAGAGAGGAGCGAATAAAGTCTTTGACCTTAAACTCGAGTTCGAGCCAATGCTCGTGCCAACGCGTGATGTAACGCCCGATCGTTAACCTGCGCGGTTCCAATATCCATCCATTGCGTTCGCTCGTTTGCTCCGTGCTCGACCACGCGAGACCGGATTCGGTCTTCTATTATGATTCGATCAACAAGATTGTTCCATTCCGTATAGGGAATGTTTGAAACGTATCGTTCCATTTCTAACGAATCATCTTACAAATTTTCGATCAGCGCCAATGAAGATAGTTTTGCTTTGCAGCTATTTCAGTTACAATTTTTTTTACGCTATTTTAATAAAAGATATTTTTCCAACATTCCGGTTGTTATTTTATCAATGTTGTTTTTTTTACTATAAAAAAATGCGGATTCCGCTTTATGCGACCTGTGAAGTTAACACGATATTTTATTTTTGTTAATATAAAAAAATCATGATAGTTCTAGTAACACTTTTCTCTCATAGTTCTACGATTACTTATGAAAATAAAACAGAGTTCCACACTTTTTATAATTGCGATAAATTGTCAACACATTTTTTTTCTCCGTGTCGCGCTGTCTTCTATATTTAAAGCTTGGTTTAAGGTGTAAATTAAAATTGGTAATTGAAATTTTGTTTTCAAATTATATGTATTTATACAACTCGAGAAATTAACAAAAGAACTGCCAAAAGTGAGAATATTTATCTCTTTCTTGTTTAGAGGGGAAATATCGTGCTAAATTTGCGAAATTAGCGCGCTATATCTTCAATTTTGCTTTTTTAGATGGAAGTTTTTTTTAAGAAAGTTTCTTATAAGGAACTATAGAATTGTGAAAAGTGCTACTGGAATTGTCATTATTTTTTTTGTATAAATAAGATGTCGTGCTAACTTCGCAACTCCTTTAACATATATTTCAAGATTACGAAATAATATTTTTGCATCTTCTATTTCTTACGTATTTTTCTACGTATATTTATTGTACTTGAAAAATATGTCACAGAAACTGCGCGCTTTCGTAAAAGAATCGCGTTGCTTTGACGTGACACGTGATATTTGATTATCGGAAGACGTCTACTTTATAAGCGAGCGTTTCATAAAACTGAAACTTTCCGGCTCCGACATTTCGTATGCAACGACCCCAATAGTCGGGAGGCATCAATTCCGGGCAGATTGTAGAATCCCGAAAACCCTCGGAAAGTTCGTGATTTGACGGCATATCGGTGGTGAATTTCGACGAATCCGAAGAAATTCCTGTCGATCTCTCTCTTTCGCGTCGCCAAGCATGGATCACGTGGGCAACGAATTTCCGGTATCCGACCTCGTCGTCGGTGGCGGTTTGAAACGATAATGACGACGACGTTCGAACTATATACATTCCAAGAAGGGTCGTCTACGTGCACGGGATCCGGTGTTGGATCGACGCCAGATCGTTTCCGGGACTCGTCGACCGCGAATGTTCCGCGCGTTGCCTAGCAAATATTAGACAAAGGACGAAGGGACGTTGTACTCTCCGGCACCCGTTGACGCTTGCCAATCTGATTTTCGTCGGACGTAGATGCATAATGAACCACTCGGGTGTAAACCTGACGGGGTGCTACACCGTGATAGACTCCATATAACGCTTTGAGCCAATTCTCCATATACATAGTTCTCCAAACACTCGAACCCAATGTATGATTACAGTTGGCAAACTACATCTGTCTCCATAAAACTCGGTAACAATCGGTGTAGTATTATATTGAGCTATTCCGACAAGATTAAAGCTTTTAAGCGAAAGACTTTATGTGTTTAATTATTTGTAAAAATTACGAAGAGGAATAAAAAAAATAATCGTTTGTATTTAAAAAATTTTTTACAAGTTAAATCTTTAAATACACATTATTGTAAAGTAAAAATATGTTACAAATAAATCAACTTCTTATTCGAAAAAAAAAAAAATACTATTTGTAAAAGTTAAATTAAAAATACGAGCGTATTAAAACCTGTATATTCACGTAAAACACCACTGACATTTTACTCGCCATTTAATTTAAAGCAAAGCTTTACTTAAGCGAGATATTAAAACTCAACGTTTCACCACGAAGGTATTTACTGTTAAGGATCATAGAGAGACAGGGGTAGGACGTCTTTCGACGAAACCTTTGCCAAGGACGGTAGATCTATCTGAGTTGTCTGTCGTTATCATTTAACAGCGGAACAACAGTCCTTACAAGTTAACAATCTACGAATGAATCACGACAGGCGGGATTCGGCAAGATCCTCTCTCCTACGGAGAGATTTTCCTAAATCTCCACATGTGTGTGCGTATGCCATGCATATACTCGTACCCTCTCCAACTCTCGCACATACTTCACGATCCCCTATGGCGCGACAGACGCGTATCCCGGCGAGATTACAGACACGCCCTGCGAGACGTTTGCGGGGTAATTTGCGGGGCAATGATTGCGAGAATCTCCGTGGCCGCAAACGAGACACGGCACTAACATCAACGCGTTGACGGGCGTACCCTATGTTCTGAAGAGGTACTTAGTCAAAGCAGTCGGTCTTCCAAAAGGGCGTCAACCCTCATTCTGTCCTCAAGTCGTAAACGCTAAAGTGTAGCGGCGCGCGCGAGCTTCCAGAAAGCTTAAGATAAAATGAGAAATAGGAAGAACTACGCGAAAAGAGGCAATTATCATAATTATTATTTTACAGAAAGTTGCGATTATATATATATAATTATTACAGTTGCGTTTCTCACAATTGTATAAGAAAACGTAACCGTTATAATAAATCTTCCTCTTTAGAATTCCTTTCGTCGTCGGCATGAGGAATCTTTTCTATCTGCGAAGGGAGTAAGTATAGCGAAGACGACACGAGTCGCTCGACATTCTCGAATACCTATATGCAAGCGTTAAGCGCAATTACCGTTACGAACGTTAGACGAAAGATCAAACTGCTGGTAAGTCTGCGGCTTTCCGTCCGGGACGGTTTAGTCGCGCGCGTTTCGCGGTTTTTGCGGCGAGCCGCGAGCCGCGAGCCGCGAGCCGCGAGCCGGGTTGGTCGACAAGGGAACCGACGCGGACGGGAGCGCTAACGATGGTTAACGAGCTCGAATGAAACGATGAACGGCGACGCGATATGCGCGCGACACAATGTGCCATGCGTGCGACACTCTTCTTCTCTCCTCTCCTCTCCTCTCCTCTCCTCTCGTCATCCTCTCGGACCACGCGCTAAATACATCCGTCAACAAACGCAGTTTACGTCCATATAGTATCGCACGCGCATACCGCAATTTCATCCAATACCGCGGGAATACTTTCAAAACTGCGGGACACTTTGTGAAATCCAATAACGTGTACGTACCATTTCACGTTAAAAGGAAAATTAGAGTTTGCCGATACACATGACGCATTCTAAATCACACTCTGTCAAATGGTTAGTACAATAAAAATATATGTTATGAAATTCTTTATTTGAGTTGTACGAGTTATACTAGTAGATGTTATTTATAAATGTTTTATAATTTATAGAGGCGAAAAAATACAGGTAAAAACATATTTTGGCGTGGCGGGTGCAAATGCACGGGATACTTCGAAACGCGTGGTTCGAATGCAAAATATATAAATTTCGAAATATTATGGAAAAGAATATGTTTGAAATATGGAAATATTCAATATTATCGCGCGACCCGCAATTTCACCCGTGTTATGTTCCCTTTCTCGTCGACATTTATGCTTTACGCTATACCTTACGGTATTTGCGGTGAAGAATTACTTTACGTCGCCAGTTTCTTTGGTGAAGATGGATTTTTTTCGCCGACGACGGCAAGCTTGCGTTTCGCAAAACGAAACGCAAGACGCGAGACAGCGGTGAGCGTTCTCCATAAGGCGAAGTTAAGGAAGTCGACGATGGACACGGAGAAGAAACATTGTCGGGAAAATAAAAAGCAGAGCGAGAAAGAGAGAGAGAGAGGGAGGGGGGGAGAGAGAGAAACGCAGCAATACTTTGTTATTATACGAGAACATAAAAGCGAAATACCATCGGAAAAAGGAGTCGTGGACGAAGAAAAGAAGAGAATGGCAGAAAAAAATTGCGAACAAGTGCAAAACAAAACTTGCATTATTTTCGTTATTATTTTACGTGAACGCGCGCGCGCGCGCATCTACGATTGCACGACTGTACGAGCGGAAATCGCGCCGTCGAGAAAATGCCATCCATCGGAATTCCATCCCAGCGGAACAAGTCGATACGATGAGTTTGGATGCGATGACAACACGATCTAGTCCACTTTTCTAACGCGAGGAGAGAACGAATTTGATAAAATTATCTAAATTGTTTCGCCGTTTCGATTTCGATTCGTCTTTCCAACAGCAATCGTCTTTCTGACGCTCAACTTAATTTATTTCAAAGAGAAGAAAGATCTGAGCAGAACTCGACGGCTCGCTTTCACGTTTATGGCCTTCTCACGTCTGCTAAATTATGTATAAGTCTGTTAACGCAGCTCCTACGTAAAGTTACGTTAATTTTATGCCATCTTTTACAGCCTTTTGTTTAACGTTCCAAAGTCAAGAAGCATCTTTCATATCTTTAGAAAGTAAGTAAGCGTGTAGTATTTCTCTGTGTGAGAAGTAAACGACGTTCTATACACATCGAATATTCTGTTCAAATGATAGAACATTCAGATAATGGAAATGATGAAGATTCTATTATAGTATATTATCGAAGATATCGAATTAGTAAGCGTTTAATACCCGTGATGCTCGACGTAATCGGGTATACTCGGAAGTAAAGTACTCCAACATCATCCCCAATGCTATTCCGAGATCGGCGCGAGGTCTCGCAAGATAAGGGTGCGAGGGGAAGAAAGAGGAGACGAGAACGAGATGAGAATCGGTAGGATTCGATCTCGCGAAATGGTTAAAGTGGCTAATTGGAATCCTGGTGTCGGGTGTGTTAGAGCTTCGCTCACAGTACTAACGCGATAAATTCCACCAGAGAGAGAGAGAGAGAGAGAGAGAGAGAGAGAAAGAGAGAGAGAGAGAGTGCGAGATTCGCTTCTCGATTCTCGGTTATTTCGATCAGTTATTTCGATCTCTCTTCTCACTGCACTTCCACCTTTTGCTCTTGGCACACGGAAACGGTTCGGAACACGTACCCTGCCTACCTCTTACTCGTTTCTCATTTTTTCTCCCCTGACACTCCATCGACCTCTTTTTTCCGTCGCTCTTTCCCGCTAAATTCAATTTCGCCAGTCGGATCGATAAGTAATGAACAGTATGACGAGGCACCTGATGGAGGTGGAATTACTTCCGGTTAATGTCTCCCGTTGGAGCAATGCACCCATAGGTCTTCGTTACTTTGAACCGCGTGGGCTTCCGTCTATCGATTGATACCGACTTTTTTTTCCTTGAAAATGAAACCTTATATAGGTACGTCAGAATTTTATTATGCATTTTTAAATATATAGAATCATCTTTTTGCGTTATATCGATATGTACGTTGATCATTTATCAGTACTCGTGATACATTTGGTACTTGATCATTTTGGTAAAAAAGGAATGATAGATCGGATAGTTTGAAATATGAATCTCGCTTGGCTGGACGGAAATAAAATTGTTGCTTTTCGCGGATTTTTCGAATGTCCACAACGTTACCTCGAATGCTAAATTCGATTTGTGACGGCGGATCGTTATGCTTGTCGCAAGCTGCGGCCTTTCGTATTTCGATCGGATCCATCGATCGTCAGCTGTGACATCCAATGATGGAACAGTAACAAATGCGCGACAGTTGCTAAAACTAAAGTTACCATCGATCTATGTAGCATCTGGTCACTCCAGACTGGACTTTTAGCGAAATCCAATTCGTATTCCGATGCCTCGATTTTATATCCATTTAGATAACTCAGCAAGAACCTTTCTACCAATGCAAACCCTTGTATGAAAATGTATATTTTCAAATTTGAGACTTAATGACATGAATATTTTGAATTGGATGACCCAGTTCTGCTTCATAATTTTTTATTTCTCGAGCTGGAAACGATTTCCCGTTCAACAAAAGTTCCAGGTGAGGACGTTGTTTATTATGGAAACTTTTTGTTCTTTTATGAGCAATAACGTTATTGCAACACTTGCGTTAATAAAAAAGAAACAGTCAACTTTAAACAAGCCAAAGACACACGATATGTCCTCGTATATCTACTTCACGTTGGGTTACATCGGTCACTCAAGGATGTTACGGAGACCGTCATTAGATTAATTAAACTCTCTCGACGGGAGATGTCTCGCGTCGGGTTGGTTCGTACAGAGGTACGACGATCGTTACATCGGGAACAGGAGTAGCGTCCTGTTGGTTGGACCGGCGATATAACGAGGTTAATTAGTCTGACGGACGGAGGGAGGAGGCTTGTCCCCAAAATCCTTCTATTAACGTCGTCAGCTGCGAACGCCATTACTGTCGTATGGCTGTTGCATAACCCGGAGCCCTATCTCGCGTCCTTTGCAATAACGGAAAGTCGTATTGCTAATTTGCCGATTAATTTACGTACTGTCGAAGAACTCAACTGATCCATGAAAATTTTCGATAATTAGGAAATCATTATCATTCGCCCGGCAAGATGTAGAGTGACTATTATCGAGAGGTTGTTGAAATTAAATAATTGTTATTTTCTAATGAGTAGCCAGAATAAAGTGAATTAAATATTATTTTACAGAAACACACATATTATTTTCGCATATAATATAAAAAAAGGATATATACATATATTTATGGATTTGCAATAATAAGTAGTTTTAAAAGAGTTTAGTTGCATGATTCTGGCCTATTTTCTTTTTTTAATATAATAAAGAATAAATTTATATCAATGGACAGATAAATATTAATACAAGTATGAAATCTATATTAAAATATGAAATAGAATGAAGTTAATAAATAAAACTTGTAATAGTATCCAACAAATGATGAAACGAAGTCAAATTAAGACGAGCAATATAAGATGTCAAATGTAATGTTTATTTCCAAGTAATTCAAATCAAATGTAATTTTTATTTCTAAAAAATTCATATTTAATGATTGAACATTGAATTCCCCCCAAACGTTTTGAACTACTATAAAGTCCTTCATCAGTGGAAAATCAAAAGAGTTACAAATTGAGATCTATAATATATAAATGCGCTACATTTATTCCTTTTTTTTTTTTAGTAGCGCATTTATATTATTATCGATTTAAATTTGTATAATTTTTCCGATATCTGTTGATGAAAAATTCTGTAATTTTTGTCCGGATTCAATCATTAAATATGAATTTTTAGACTTTCAAATAAATATTATAGTTAATGAAATAGAATATACGATAAAAATGTTCTTGTAATGCAAAATACTTTAGTATATATTATTGTATGATTAATATGAATGAGAGTCTCGGGAGTCGAAAATGAGAGTTGTATTTGTTGTGTCACAGGTGACTATTAAAGCGTCGTTGATCACCTGTGGTGAGGCATATCCTGTCCTAAGATTAAACGACCCTGTGGAAGCCGTGCATCCGACGGGAGAGCTCGAGGGTGAGTTTCACAATTGCGGTTATGGAATTTTGCGCTCTACATTCTCGCAACAACTCCGCGCGATAATTTCGCAATGTCGCACATTTGTAATACTATCAAATATCACTGGTGTGCGCGTCCTTTTTTTTAATTGTACTCTTTTCATTTGAAAATATTTCACATGAAACGCAGTCCGAAAACCGCTACCGGTTTGCCGAAAAAAATAACACCGCCAGAGCCGTTACCACGCCCTTTTCCGCTGCGACAAAAAATGGCGCAAAAAAAAGGACATTACATATACATTACATTACATTACATACACATGAATTCGTAAATGGTTTTCTTTCTTTCCCTTCTTTTTGCTGAACTACGCTTTTTTCCTTCATCTTTCCGTTAATGACGAGAAATTTCAAAACATTCCACTTAAGAGTGGAATCAGCCGGTTGGGTACAACGGGAAATTTCCTTTTCATCTTTCCTGTCTCTCGAACCTGCGGGAATTGTCCCGTATGGTGCACCACTGAACTGGGAATTAGAAATCGATTTTTTTTTGCTTGTAATTAAAACCCTGTGAAATTTTGTCCGTCGATAGTTCGCATTCCCCAAGGTGAGAACGTGTAAAAAAGAAAAACAGGACGAAGCAAACTATCTTAATTAACGATAACACGACGAAACAAGGAGTCGATCCGACAAATTCTGTAGTTAATACATCTCTGTACCCCGAGATACTTTGTATACGTAACAATAACTTAAATATTATCAAAGGTTTTTCTTGTATCTTCCTGCAATGTATTTCATTATGCATGTTTCTTATTTTATTTTATTAATTATTTATGGTGTGTAAAACATTTGAATATTAATCGTAAATTACCCGACATGTGTAACTAAACAGAGCTGCAAAATATTTTCATTAAACGAATTAATTTCCCACAAGAATAATTATCGGGATAGCGACGTCAAAAGATAGAATTTATTACATACATCGACGTGTAACTTGTTCGCCGCATGTGATATTTATTTAAACTTGAAGGAAATGATTGCGTTTCGTTCATCCGAGTAATATCTTTCCTTTTTGTGTAGTTCAGTGTAATTTTCATCGTGTCTGCAAAGTAAGTAAAGCTCCATTCCGTCCAGTTTAGCGCGCGGAATTAAATGCACCGTACAGTAAACCGTCAGCATGCCAACATTTCGACGTTGCTATCGTGTTAATTATCTTGCCCACGCGGATATAAATGTATACTCGAGATCATCTTATTAGTGTGCGTGTAATATCGTAAACGGAATTACTATATTATTAAACGTTTAAGGAATTATCCCATAACATTAGCGCGGAACAATTTCCACGTTTTGCAATATAACCTTTAGCTTGATTTATTTTTGCCAGCATTATGGTTGATAAATCTTTTTAGCGGTTTAACGCTATATTGAATTTTCGGAATTTTTTTACTAAAATTGTAATTTATATTTTTGCGAAATAAACAAAGTTTAGCATATTAAATTCTGCCAATAGGACAATAAGATAAGATTATCTTTTTCAATAAGTAAAAATGATGAAAAAGTTCAAGTTTTTAAACTCTAAAATTCTGAAAATAAGAATAATAAGTTCTTTAAAATATAATAACGATCCCCCCGCAATAATATTTCGTCTAAACTTTATCAATGTCAAATGCAGCTTGTAAAGTCATGTATAAATCATTTTGCCTTTATTAATTGTTGTTTATAAATGAATTTTATTTGATAAATGAGATTTTTGGATATCTTTGTAAGTAGATAAGTTTAACATGCGCGAACATATCACATTCTATCGAGACTTGATCTTATCGCAAGATCATTAAGAGTACATTGATGTTAAATTGCTCGTTATCGCGTAGTAAGTAGATAAGTAGATAAGTTTAACATGCGCGAACATATCACATTCTAACGAGACTTGATCTTATCGCAAGATCATTAAGAGTACATTGATGTTAAATTGCTCGTTATCGCGTAATCGCTTTTTAATCCCGTTCGATCTACGTTGATTATAAGAGCAAGAAGATTTCATGAAGGTATCTACACAGGAGAAAATTTGTCTTCGTTAAAAGGGAATTAAGGGATTACTAATTTGATTATTAGTACGCTGAACTTTGTTTTAACTCACGATGCTAAAAGTTATAAACGCTTATCTAACTTATAAAGCTTGTAATTGCACTTAATAGCAATTTATATAAAAACTTAAAAACGGTTGTGTGAATAACGTCATGCGAAAAAAGTTTCTAGTTTTCAGCCGTTTCAGACAATTTTAGTGTAACTCGGAAAATCGCAAATATTTTGCATGAGCGATAAAATGCAAAAGAAACGTATCGTTTTAATGTGATAACACTCGATTATCGGAAAACGTTGACTTTATCGGTATACTATACAAAACTGAAACTTTTGGTATGCAATATTTCACGTGGAACAACCCGCTAGAATTTTTTGGGAATTTTTTGACAAAAAAGAGGAAAGATCTCTTTTTGCAGGATTGGGTCCTTTTAACATTGTCGACGTGCGACATTGCAACGCAATTGAATTTTCTTATCACTCGCTGTCTGTGGTGCATTGGTCCTTAGCGAATAGCAAGCACTATTTCGGCACATAGGAACGATCTTTTGAAAGCGGGAGGTTTTCGAGCAGCGAAAAGGAGAAAGAACAGCGTCATGAACGAGACGCGCCGAGAGAGGTTTAAGCGAAATTGCTTTCGGCCGGGCGTCTTCGAATGTTGCCGAGGGGTAGACACGTCTTTAGCCGGGTAACGAGATTGCCACGACGTGTTCCGGACGTACACGATATGTACTGTTATGTCCCCTTTGAGTGGGACTTGTTGGACTTACGCTGGTTGCGTGGATACTGTACGCGATGAGAGGCAGACCGCCATGTAGGTATTTGCGTCCAATGACGCAAGCCAAACAAATAGATGTTCGACGAAAACTTGAACAAAACTATACGTTACTTTTAGTAATTTGGCTTGAGAAACGCGACGAGGCAAATACTGATCTAAAAAATTATAATTTATTATATCTTATTTATTATAACTTGTAATCTTATACCTACATTCTACTAAGAACGATCAGAAAATTATTTCTTTAAACAATTCGACACGGAAAGAACGTATTAATTTAATATATAGTATTATAATGTGACTAGTGTATAATTTCTTTCTTTATATTTTACTTTCTACTGAAATTAATTACGAAAAATAGATATTTTTGCGTCGTTATTAATAATAAAACTAAAGGCGTACTGTGTGCCTTAAATGTTCCGAAATTATTAATTGATTAAAACAACGGGGTTTTTTCGAAATCATATATACACTGTGTATTTTACGTTAATTTGAAATGCTGAGATATCTAAGGGTTAAATAACGGGATGTCCAGAGGGATTAACCAGCAACAAAGCTGAATCTAATTTGCACGGTGGCATCCTTTTTGGAGGCGCACATCCCAATTATAAGCCGGGTCGTGTCTGAATTGCAATCCGCGAAACACTTCTT